>NC_056751.1:628207546-628433012 GCF_019279795.1 Protopterus annectens | reverse complement strand
CTAATGAAAGTAATGTATATATTGTAAATAAGATGTTTTATTAAATAAAGAACCCCTACTGTTTTCGATAGGTGGTGTTAGGATCTTTTACATCCACCTTGAGCTCCCACCAACTCAAGCAGGTGGAGCCTTCATTTAAAGTCTCATCCGAAGGACTGCACATTCAGGAGTGCAGCACCCTTTTATGCTGCATTGTAGTGTCAGTAATCAATTTAACTTGTCTGTGAAAAGAACCCACAGTCTTCTACAGCAAAGGTGAATGTGTTAACTTTTTCTGACTTTGTTTTACTTTCTGCTTCATCTTGATTTCACATGCTATTAACGTAGTCAAGTATGATTTTTTAGTTATTTTTCAAGACCAAGAGTCAGACATTCTGTGTTTTGTTTCTTGTTTTTAACATTGTATTGTGTTTCGTGTTTTTGTTACTAAAACTTCTGTGATTTGAAGATGCATCAAATAACTTTCCGTCTGTTTCCCCTTTCAGGTTAGGCTTTATGAATGGACAGCGGAGAAGGAGCTGCGGACAGAATGCAATCACTACAACAACATTATGGCGCTTTATCTGAAAACAAAAGGAGACTTCATCTTAGTGGGAGACCTGATGAGATCAGTGCTGTTGCTTGCCTATAAACCCATGGAAGGAAACTTTGAGGAGGTAAATGGGTGAATGATATAGTTTTGCATGGGTTAGAAAAGGTCCAAGTTCAGGGTTTTCATGGCTAACTTTTTAAAAAAAGTTAAAACACTGTTGTAAGAGTGGCTTTGACAAAACTGATTCTTTATTGACTTTATCATGAGAAATTATCTGCTGTATTTTATGTAGCGGACAACTTAAAGTACTAGATCTGATGTCAATTTTCATTCTTTCCTCAACTAATGGGATCACATCTGATCCTTGGAGCCTACTCAGCTGTTTTACTAGCTTGTGGCCTACAACAAAATCTCAAGCTCATTCCCTACACATAATGCACCAACCCCTATCATTCCTCAGATCTTGTTTACCACTTTAGTGTTTCGATGTGGTCACCGTCTTCAAATAGAGATGATTCAACTGTCTTCAGATAGAGGTGAGTCAATTTTCATATTTTTCTTTCTAAAAACTTTTACAAATACTATTTCTTTAATCTTCATTTTTCATCTTAAGTTATTTCTTCCATTCTTTTTCTTACACTTAACACACAGTGTAATCTCTGTAGTTACCATTGTTGTTATTTTCTCTTCATCTTCAGTTTCTTTTCTTGTAGTTCTTAAATACCATTACTGGTATTTTTCCTTTTCCTTTCTGCCTTTAACTTGTCTCTGAAGTATAAAAATGTCTGAGAGAGGTCCACCAGGTTTTAAAAATTGTGACAAATGTGGGCACAAGTTGCCTTTGTCTGATGCCCACAGTCTTTGTGTATATTGTCTAGGACCAGAACACTTACAACAGGACTAAAGCATTTGTCGTGGATTCAACCCCTGAGCTTTAGCAGACAGGAAATATAAGCTGATTTTAAAGGGATTATTGCCATCATCTTTTTCTGAAGCCGTTGCTGAGGTTCAGTCCCCCAGATATAAATCTAAAGACCCATCAAAAAGGTCAGATTCTCCCACCTCTAACCTCTTCTGAACTAAGAAAAAAGAAAGGAAATCTGGATCCAAAGCTACATCTGATCCGACCTTACATACTTCAGGTCCTACATCCTCGGATAATAGCAAACGTATTTAGGATCCTACATCTTCAGATTCGAAGCCCTTACCAAAGACTACCTATTCACCAAGTCTGGATCTGGTTCCTTCCAGTGTACCTCTTCCTTTTTAGAGAGGCACTCAAAATCCGCTGTCCCTTGTATCCTCTCATTCCTCCAGGAGTCTCACTGAAGCAGATGTGGAGAGTATGATGAGGAAATTTTTCATGGAGCAAATTCAGAAGGGAGTTCTCACAGTTCCTACCCCTTCAGATCAGGAAGTCCATCCATCTACCACTCCACAGATAACACCTTCTCTAATTCAGCCTGTGGTTTTACAGCCCTCAGATCTGACCTTCCAGGTCCATCTGGTTTGGACCCAAAGAGAACTCTTGTATTCAGATTTGACTGTTGCTCTGAGTGCACCGGCTCTGGTATCCTTGGAGCCAGATGACTCTCTGAGTTGAAGCTTCCCTGTCTGATCCAAGAGAATGGGGTTGACTTTGAGGATTTCAGAGACATCTCTTCCTCTCGGAGCTTCGGCACTAGACAGCTTGGCTCCAACTTCCCCCTTGGGTGGCTTACCATTGCTGTGGAGGGAGGTGGTGAGCCGTAAACTTGCTTTCTAGGCTACGTTGCCTTCCTTCTCCCCAGAGCAGTTTGCCTTTGAGGTAGTGAAGTATTCTCTGTTCTGACAGGTCAGACGAGTCCTTCCTCCTAGGATCCACCCTGTACTGCTCAGATGACTTTGCCCCGTGATCCTCAGCATTTTACCCCACAGGGACAGCCACCCCATCAAGGAAGTCTTTAGGAAGAGAACATGCAAAAGGAGACATTTGGACTCTCCTTAGGAGTCAGTCACTGAGAATACTGATTTTGATGGAGGAGGTCCCCAAAATCACCATTAGATGATGTCTCATTTGGAGACATTCTTGAGATCCTTAAGCAGAAGCATGGCTGGTATTCCCCAAGATCCTTCTTTTGAGGAATCAGTATTGCTAGAAGCATTTGGTATTGGCCTGTCTACCTCCTGGGTCACTCTGCTCGCTGATGAATTTATTGATTTGATTTCTAGGCTGGCATGGTGATACGATTGAGCCAATCCCCAAGAGATCAGACCAGACCAGATTCTGACTCCACCTGTAAGCTGGGAATAGTAAACGGTTTCCAGTAGATGCCATGGTCGTGGTGGCGGCTGGAAGAAAGGAACGTTCAGAACAGAGTTCCACTGTCCATCCTAATAGTGAGTCTAAGGTGACAGACAGTCTTGGTAAGCTTGTTTATACTTCAGCAACATTTGCACTCAGATCTGAGTTACTTGGCACATTTTAAAGGCTATAAAGAGATTTGATTAAAGTACTATCCAAATCTGTTCCTGGAACTGGAACTGTTGAGGCTCAAACTTCAGTGGTCTCTCAGTTGGCTACCCTACAAGCTTCATCCAGTTTTCCATGAGGCTTATATTGTACACTGCAGAAGGCACCTCAGGGACTGTGGGTTCAGGTATTTCCATCAGGAGGCATGCCTGGATGCGCCTGTGTGATTTTGCGGAGCCCTTCAAGTCATTGTTCGTCAATGCCCCCTTTGACAGCACTTCTTTGTTTGACCCCATAAAGGACACACACACTAGGAGGGAGAAAGACGGAAAGACCCTCTCTGCAGTGGGCATGCTTTTTTCAGCCCCTTGAACCTTTTCAAGGAATCAATGAGGAAGTTGAAAAATGTGGTTCAGAAAACCTGTCCTTTCCAAGACACGCTTGGCGGTAGTTCCCCCAGAGACAGAGGAAGGAGTGATGATGAATGATGACACCCTCGTGGCAGAGGATGCCTGCAAAACTTGGTGTGTAGGAAGTCCTTTTCCAATGGACTCTTTCAGCGCTCCTGAATGGAGGCCTGATTGCCTACCTCTTGGGGCAGTCGGAGGTCCCTCATCTCTGCACTGAACAGCCTGGCTAGCGATAACATAAGACAGTTTGGTGCAGAGAATTATTTCCAGAGGTTATACAATTCACTTTTCCCTACCTCCTCCATTGTCAAAACAATTTCCAGATGGTCCCACCCAATCAGGAGGAGGTGGCAGCACTAGAAATTCAAAAGCTGCTAGAAAAAGGCATCCAAGAGGTCCCAGCAGACCAAATAGAATCTGGAACTTGCTCAAGATTCTTTTTAGTGCCAAGGAAAACGGGACTGGAGACCAATTTTGGATCTCAGTGTACTGAACAAGTTGGTTCGAAACACAAAGTTCTGAATTGTTATGGTTCAGTCCATTCTGCTGTTTCTGAGCAAGGATGACTGCATGTGTTCTGTGGACCTTCAGGATGCGCACTGTCAAAGAGGAACAGATGATCCAGAAGATACTTGCGCTTCCTGCTGGGAGCCAGTCAGCATCAGTTCAGAGTACTGCCCTTTGGTCTCACCACAACCCCCAGAGTATTCACCAAGTGCATGGCAGTGGTAGCAGCTCACATGAGACTGCAAGGATTCTGGGTGTTTCTGTATTTAGACAACTGGCTCATTACCGCCTCAACCAGGCATTTGCTGATAGAAGCACGAAATCCAGTATTACAGGCCTGTTCACATCTCAGAACAACCATAAATTACAGCAAGTCTCACTTGCAGCCAACCCAGACATTAGAATTCATAGGAGCAGGGTTCAACACACAGTCTATGGGAGCTTCTCTTCCACTATCAGCAGTGCAAAAAATAAGGATACAGGTCAGGAAAATAACTTGCAGTACCAGAGTTTCAGCTCAACTGATTCTACAAGCCCTGGGGTCGATGACAACAGCAATAATTTTAGTCCTCTTAGCAAGATTCTATATGAGAATTCTACAATGACAGTAAACAAAACATGCTGGAGGGATAGGTTCCTGACCCAGAGACTCCCCAGACCTGGAATAGACTGCCCATACATGTCAAGCAGAAGCACCTCTTTGGCCCTCTTTAAAAGGAACCTTGATGACAGGATGGGAGAAAGGAAATTCACCCCAGGGATCACTTCAGTCGCCCTGCTAGACGGGTCCAGGGAAGTAAATAGTGTGGGAAGAAATAGCCAGGGAATTGTTATGACTAGGCTTGTATAGGCCCTAGTACCAACCTATGAACAATGGATGCTAGCAACACAATGGTCGCTGCTTTCTCAACCCATGTCAGTGAAGATGAGAATAGCCCAGGTATGCAAGCAGTACCTTTCCTAGTGGATGCAGTCACAACAGCTGTTATAAGGTTGTTCTTTCATCCTCCCTCAACCCAGTGCCGTAGCGACCACAGACACTTCCCAGATTGGAAAGAGGGTATTTCCTGGGGAAGACAGTCCAAGGCAATTGGTCCCATGTAGAGGCCAACTTGCATATCAGTGTTCTGAAGATAACGGTGCTCTTAGCATTGCAGGCATTCCAGGACTCTCTTCGTCTTGGAACAGTTACAATTCAGACAGACAACATGTCAGTAGTGTGGTACATCAACAGGTAAGGGGGAACCCGATCTTATCCCCTGTGCTGAAAAGCCCTCAGAGTGTGGCAATGGGTGATGGCTTCTGACCACTTTTATAACAGCATCACATATTCCAGGAAAATGCAGCTTGATAGACAAACTGAGCAGGTCCTCCTTACTAACTCGCGAGTGGTCTCTCAACAGCAAGTTGACGGAAATGATTTTCCATTGGTGGGCCTAGCCTTGCTGCCATCTTTTTGCTTCTTTTTGAACAACAAGTGCAGCAGCTTCTTTGCCCTGATCCCTCCACCAGAGGAATCACCGAGTCACACCCCCCAGTCTTCTGTGTGCTTATCTTCAGACCCCCCTAATTTCCAAATTCCTTTAAAAACAAGCCAGGTTGAAGAGCAAAGTCATCCTCATTGCACCTTACTGACCTCAGCAGGTTTGGTTACCCTTCCATTGGTTTCATCTTCTATACTCACCTTGGATTCCGGATCCAGTTCCAGACCTTCTGTCTCACCCGACAGGCATGGTTCACCTGGATATCTCAAATCTTTAACAGCGTGGCTTCTCCAGTTCCATTAATAACCAGGTAACCACTGCTATCTTCCCCTGTCCGTTCCATAATTTTATCTTCCTATAAACCTTCTACTAGGGAACTCTACAGGAGTAAATGGAGAAGGTTCGTTTATTGGGCAGAGCAGAATCAGATAGATCCCTTCTCTGCCCCAGTTCATTCTGTTCTTGAATTTTTCGTGAGTTTGTTTAATGAGGGTGCTAGTTCATCAACTGTTATAGTTAGACTTGCAGCAATATCTAATTTTCATGTAGGGTTTCAAACTTCTTCCCTGACGTCCTCTAAACTGTGCAAAGCCTTTTTTAAAGGTACTGTTCTAGCATTGTCTTCTAAGCCTCCTTATTTGATTTTTCATAAGGATACGGTCATGTTACCTGCCACTGCTTTCTTCCTGCCTAAGGTGGTGTCAGAATCCAACATGAACCAATCCATTAACTTGCCAGTATTCTTCCCAAAATTTACAAATAAGGGGGAATATATTTTGCATTTGCTGGATGCTCATAGACAATTTTGTTTCTGCCTACATAGAACAAAAGAAATTAGAAAAACAGATCAGCTGTTTATTTCCTTTGCACATACTAAATTGGGTGAATCAGTTAGCGAAGCAATATGGGTAGGGAAGGAACTCTAGTTTGTTGGAGGCCATGAGCTAGTAAAATGGCCGAGACAGATCAGAAGATCAGGTCCGATCCCATTAGTTGAGGAAGAATGAAAATGGATAACACAGATGGAATGTTAAGTTAAAAAAAAAAACTTTTTTATAGCTATTTCTAAGGTCTTCTTTAGGCTTCACCTGTCTAAAGTGGATTTTATTTCCTGAGAAGTAGTGTGGGATAGGAGAATCTCAATTCAGCTTGGACTACATTAGGATACTTCGGACTGCAAATTTAGCTACTTTTTGGTAGCAGCTGTATAACTCCTAAGTGAAGTGTAACATAATCTGGGAGACAACAAATGAATGTCTTTACAGGAAAAAAAGGCAGTTCTGTTACAGAAGGTATACAAGATGACAATGGCTGACTAATCCTGTTATGTCAGTGGGATGGGAATACACCACTACTTAGTCTAGCATGACTCATGTAAAGCACACTTTAAATGGATTATGGAAAAAAAGTAAGGGATGAAGAAAAACTAGATCATGTTGATATGTTAAGCCCTATTGTCAGCTATTTGTGGAAAAAGATATTAAATTCCATAAGAAGCACTCGGAGTGATTTTGAGGTGTTAAAATAACTCGGAAAATGGAGAGTGAAAAAATAGTTTCTTCGTTCTAAGGTGGAGTTGTAAAATAATTCTGAACACATTTCAGGCTGTTTTTGTGATACAACACAGTTTGGCAAAGTTTCATTGCATGGGTGCATACTTTATTACTAGAAACTTTACTTGCTTATCGTTACGATGTAATGGGATCCTATCTCGCCTACATTCATAACTGATGGGTTCGGAGCCGATCCATCGGCTCCGACTCGGCCAACTAGTACACTAGAATGAAGTCTCTTATTGGCTGGGCTACCCTCTATCCCAGGATGCACCACACCTGCTTCCCCAGATCTCGTTTGCCGCTTTACAAGCTAGACGTGGTCTCGACTTGGCTGGAGCTAAGTGTACTTTTATTACTTTTCTGGTCTTTTGACCTTGGGTTTTCTTCATAAATTAAATCAACAGCTGTTTTAACAGCTATTCCGCAGCTGTTGAGTGTTTGGTGAGTGTTATTGGTCGGTCTTTATATCGGTTGGTCGGGCGAGACCCATGGTTAGAGGGCCTTTGCCCTTCTTACTGGAGTGAGTGTGTTGTTTATTTTATCCACTTTTCCTTTCTCGGCAAAGCCCGCTTAGAGGGCTTTTTGCCCGTTGTTGTGTTCCCTTGTTGTTGTTGTCTCCTGTGAGGTAAACCTTGTCTCTAGAGGGCTCGCCCTTTTTCTCAAGGCCTAACAGTTTTTTTGGTAACTTCTGTTCCTTGCGTAATTAGAGTATTGCATAGTGTTATTCACATTAAAATGTCTAAAGAACAAAAATCTGGGTTCAAAAAGTGCACTAGGTGCAATTATAAAATGTCTATCACAGACAGTCATGCTATTTATGTATTGTTTAGGGCCAAAGCATTTGCAAGAGACATGTAGTGTGTGTCATGCTTTTTCTGCTAGGGTTCTTCAAGAACGAAAAATAAATTGATCCTGAAGGGTCTTATTAAGCCCTCTTTGAGGAAGCTTTGGCTTCATCTCCTCCTACTGCTTCTAAAGAAAGGTCGCCTCCGACCAGTCCGCCGGAGCCGACTACTACAGCATAAGTCCACCTCTTCTTCCTCGGCTCCACTGACTTCGGAGCCGAGGGTCGAAGGGTCTGCCTCGATGCTCTTTCCTTGGCTCCATTAGTTTTGGAGCCGCAGGTTGGAGCATCGAGAGGCAATCACCTCCTCGGTTCCATTGGTCTCGAGCTGGTGGAGGTGTTGCAGCTCAGACTCTTCCCCTCGGCCCAAAGCTCCTTGGCCGATCCTTATTCAGAGTGCCGGACCCGCACCGATAGTGTTGGAGCCCTTTCGAGCCGGTCCCCTACATTGTCTGAGCAGAGAGGAAGTCGCCCGACCCTTTCTACTTCCTCTAAATCCTCCAAATTGTCTGATTCGGATTTGGATAGGGTTATTCAGAGGCTTTTCCAGTCTCCAGTTTTGCAAAATGATCTCGCTCCAGCCCATTCGCCCCGAGCCAGTCCCCTCGAACTTGATTCCTCCTCCAACCTCCTCGGAGCCGCTGGAGTCGTTGATGGTGGAGCAAGGCGGCCAGACAGTCGGAACCGAGACCCCTTCGAGGTTTATCGGTTCCGACCATTGTTCCTACCCTGTCCTCGGGTTTGGGGTTCGGTATTGGGAATTCCTCAGCCGGGCTGAGGGAACATCTCTGGAACTAGGTGCTCGGTGCCTAGTCTTCCCTCGGAGCATCGGCTGCGGGATTCCTAGTGCCATCGTGGTCTCGGCCAGTGACCTCCATGGAGTCTGGAGGTCCTGCCTTGAGGCCATGAGGAGCGCTGGCCATGTCCTTGCCGGCTCAGCAGGCTTCCATCTCACCGTCCCTAGACCTGGAGACTGATGCTTCTGCATTGCAGTCCCATGACAGTGGGGCCCCAGAGCCTGAGGATACCCCGGGGTTCCTTCTTCCGGGGTCCGTCTCAAACCGCTCGATGAGCCTCCACGGAAGAAATTGTGCAAGAGGAAGAACGTAGACTCCCAAGATGAGTCTGTCACATCTGACACTGACCTCGATGATGCGGAGGGGTCCCCAAAATCATCTTCGGATGATGTCTCTTTCTCGGATATCCTTGAGATTCTGAGACAGAGAGGAGATTGGCAGGCCAAAACCCCTTCCGCTTGAGGAGTCTGTCTTCCTCAAGGCCTCGGGCCCAGCCTCCGCCTCCTGGGTGTCTCCGCCTTCGATGAATTACTTGATTTGGTTTCTCAAGGGCTTGGGAACACCCTGATTCTGTGGAACCGGTGCCTGCAAGACCCAACAAATTTCTTTCAGCCCCCAAAAGGAATTTTAACAAAAAGGAGTTCCTGTAGATGCAATGGTGGTGGCATCTGCCACACAGCAGGATCGGCAGAGGCTTCAACGCCTATCCACCCTCCCAATAAGGATTCCAGGAGCATGGATAGGCACGGAAGCGACCTTCTTCAGCGGCCTTTACCTTACGGTCGCTGAATTACTTATGTCATTTTACTAGGCTCCAAAGGGACCTCCTTAAAGAGCTAAGTGAGTCCCTCACAGGTAATCTACCTGAGGCGTTAGCCCACACTGTTGGTGGCCAGATGACTACCTTATCTTCCATTGTGAACTCGTCCATGAGGCTCATCTCGTATGCGGCCGAGGGGGCGAGTAGAGCAGCGGAAACAGGCGTCGCCCTCAGGAGACATGCCTGGTTACGCTTGTGTTCCTTTGCGGAGGCCTTCAAGTCTTCCTTCGCCGACGCCCCCTTTGATGGGTCCTCTTTGTTTGGACCCAAGGTGAAGGACACACTGACTCGGTGCGAGCAGGAGGGCAAGACTTTGACTGCCGTTAGTCTGCTTTTTCTGCCTCCCTCTGGGCCTTACCCCAAGGCCCAGAGAGGAGGGAAAATGTGGTTCAGGAAAACTCAGAGGTCTTTCCCTACTCCACCCAGTGATCCCCCCTCTAGAGGCAGGGGATTCGAAGACGCCCCCAGAGGTGGCAGAGGCCCCGTGAACTCTGGAGGCCGCATTCCTTTCGTGGTTCCTCCCCTACCAACGCCCCTTATTGGTGCCCGACTGTGCAGCTCCGAGCCAGTCGGGTCGTTATGGAACACCCACAAGCTTGGGAAACTATTACCAGCGACCAGTGGGTGCTCCGGATTATTACCGAGGCTATCTCATCCCTTCATCAAGCCCCCTTCCCTTCAGGGAAATCCCGGACGTGCCACCCAGTCAGCGGGATCAAGCAGCAATAGAGGTTTCAAAGCTGCTAGAAAAGGAGTCATCCAGCCTGTCCCCACGATCAGATCGGATCAGGAACTTACTCAAGACTATTTTTGGTGCCAAAAAAGACAGGGGACTTCAGGCCCATTTTGGACCTCAGTTCATTGAATCGCTTTGTGAAAAGTCCAAATTCAATGATCACTCTTCAGTCCATTCTCCCACTATTGGAGAAGGATGTCTGATGTGCTCCATAGATCTCAAGGACGCTACAATCACATTCTGATAAGTCAAGAGTCCAGGAGTCATTTACGCGTCCGCCTGGGAGACGGTCATTTCCACTTCCGAGCACTGCCCTTTGGTCTCACCACAGCCCGCAGGGTGTTCACCAAGTGTCTGGCATTGGTGACTGCTCACCTGAGAAGTCTAGGATTCCAAGTGTTTCCATACCCAGACGACTGGCTCCTTACTGCCACCTCCAAGCATCTACTAATTCAGGCCATGGCCACAGTCACCTTGGGCCGCTTCCAGGAATTACTTTCAACTGGCAAAAATCTGTACTACAGCCATCTCAGTGTATTACCTTTATAGGCAGAGTTAGACACAAAAGGATGCGCCTTCTTACCGGCAGCAAGGATTCAAGTTTTGCAGAACCAAGTTCGATCCTGCCTCTCCTCTATCAAGAGCTCCGCCCATCTGATTCTACAGGTATTGGGCTCGATGGCATCAACTATTCTCCTAGTCCCTTAGCCAGACTGCACATGCGGTGCAATGGCTACTGTCAGTTCAATGGTCCTATCAGGAACTCCCCTTGAACCACTTGGTTATGATTACGGAAAGTTGCCGTCGAGATCTGTGTTGGTGGCTCCTCCGATCCAATCTCACCAGGGGCGACCTTTATTCTTCAGTCCCCATTGCCACTGTGACCACGGACGCCCCAGGTAGGTGGGTCATTACTTGGACAGGTCTGTCCAAGGCACATGGCAACCCCAGGAAGCACATTTGCACATCAATATCCTGGAAATGAGAGCGTACTTGGTACTACAAGCTCTCCATCACGCTGTCCCAAGGTCTGATTGTTATCCTATCCGACAACATGTCGGTAGTTTGGTATATAAACAAGCAAGGTGGGACCAGGTCGCACTCCACTGTGCAGAGAAGCCATGAGACTTTGGCACTGGGCGGTAGCTACCAACCGCTTCCTAATAGCAACGCATACCGGGAAATCCAATGTGATTGCGGACAGACTAAGCAGGACTATCCTGTTACCCCACGCAGTGGTCCTCAACCAAAGAGTGGCTGCGAAAATCTTCACCAACTGGGGTCTCCCTTGCTGCGACTTGTTTGCCAGCCCCACAATGCGGTGCAGAGAGTTCTTCACTCTGACCCCTCTCAGGGACAGATTCCCAGGGACGCCTAACCCACATTTGGTCCCCGGTTTTTATGCCTTCCTCTGGTTCCCTCCTGCCGAGGGTGATACAGAAGGCAATTTACCTGGAGAGCGACATGATTTTGATTGCCCCGCACTGGCCTCAGGTTTGGGTTCCCCTTCCTTCGGAGGTATGCGGTAGAAGGTCCATGGTTTCTGGACCCGTGCCAGACCTGTTGACTCATCAGTCAGGACAGTTTCGCCCATCTCTCAGGTCCTTGAGGTTGGCGGCGTGGTTACTCCACTTCCATCCTTAGTCAGGACAATTCTCTCCGGAGGTTATCCACATATTGTCTTCTTCTCACAAACCTTCCACTGTCAAACTGTATTCCAGCAAATGGAAAAGGTTTGCCCTTTGGGCACAGCAACGAGGTATAGACCCTCTTACCGCCCCAGTATCGGAGGTCTTGAATTTCCTGGCCTCTTTTCAGTTGGCCTCAGTTTCCACGATTAAGGTTCAGCTAGCGCCATCTCTAATTTTCATGTTTCTTTTGAACCTTCATTAATGGCAAACAAACTTTGCAAGTCTTTCCTTAAAGGAGCGTGGCTCCTTAGGCCCCAATATCTCATCCTGTCCCCTTGGGACCTAAATTTGGTCCTGGCTGCCTTAACTGCCCGCCCCTTCGAACCGCAGCTACTCACATTTGAAATTTCTGTCTTGAAAACCGCCTTTTTAGTGGCTATAACTTCAGCCAGGCAGGTTTCAGAGCTTCAGGCTCTTTGTTCTAATCCTCCTTATTTGATTTTTCACAAACATAGAGTGTCCCTTAAATTAAATCCCTCTTTTTTACCAAAGGTAGCTTCTTTCTGCATTCAACAGTCTCTAGAGCTCCTGTATTTTTCCCGAATTCTCCAATAACGCAGAATATATCCTTCATCAGTTGATGTCCATAGACAACTGCGCTTTTTATTTGAACAGAACTACTCAGACGCTGAAATCAAATCAACTGTTTGTGTCCTTTGCAATAAACAGATTGGGTCAACCAGTAGCTAAAACCTCCATAGCCAAATGGATTAAAGATTGCATCTGTTTCATTTATTCGCAGGCTGACAAAGAGCCTCCTTTTCCAGTCAGGGCTCATTCTACCAGGGCAATGGCTACTTCTGTAGCTTTTCACCCAAATTATCAATAGATGATATTTGTGCTGCGGCTACCTGGTCTTCTCCGGACACTTTCAATTCTCATTACAAACTAGATGTGGTTTCTAGGCAGGGCTTCCTTTGGTTCCACAGTTCTCAGGAGTGTTTTCCAATGAGCCACCCGGGATTTAGGTGCTAGGACGCTGTCCCATCAGTTATGAATGTAGGTAGATAGATCCCATTACATCTTTTAGTTATGTACTTACTATAACTTCGGATGTATGGGATCCATCTCGCATTCATTCATATTTACCCACCCTCCTTTCCCCCTTCCATTCGGATTTAGAGGAAATGTAGGTGCATTTGCAGATCTTCTCTTGAAGAACTTTAGTTGGTTGGAATAACTGCTATTTTTCTGTGTTTGCATGTTGGTATGAAAGCGAACAAACAAGATCTGGGGAAGCAGGTGTGGTGCATCCTGGGATAGAGGGTAGCCCAGCCAATAAGAGACTTCGTTCTAGTGTACTAGTTGGCCGAGTCGGAGCCGATGGATCGGCTCCAAACCCATCAGTTATGAATGTAGGCGAGATGGATCCCATACATCCAAAGTTATGGTAAGTACATAACTAAAAGTTATTCAATATTGTCAGTTTATTATTCTGGGTGGTGCTGTATCCCCAGATCCTGAATGTGGTACCCCCCCCCCCCATCAAATCCAGTTACACCTTTAAAAAAAAAAAAAAAAGTATATAAAAGTATGCCTCACCCTGTAGTTAGTGATTCTACCAGGGCCACTGCTCAGCAAGCAGACCACTTACCTTTTGCCTCAACTCCTTCTAGTGTAGCTTTACCCGCCGCTATAGAAAGGGGGGTTATAGACACATCCTCCAGGGCTATTCCAGTAACTGGCACAGGTATGGGAGAACCAAGCCCTTTAGGTGCAGGAGTATTTTGGGGTAAGAGACTCCTTGCCAGCCATAATACTGTGTCCCCAGATGTTTTATCTAGTAGTAAAGTTCACATGAAAAAGAAACAAGCTTTATCATACAGCTGATATCCATATTTATAACTGTGTATAAAGCTGCAGTGCAGGTTTGGCTTGAGAACTTCCTGTTTCAGAGAATGATGAGGAATCTGATGAGGACAATGGTGATTTCCTAGTACACAATGAGTCTAGTTACTCTGATTCTTTGGAAGGCGAACCTGAGTTTTAGTCCAAGCAATTGTTCAGTTTTCCTCAGATGATTGCTAGATTTAGTGTTGTTTTTTGGGAGCATTTGGAAACTACCCCAGAGCTACGCAGGATATATGAGCTTATAGAGGACGAAGTACCCAAATCTGTGGCTGTCCCTCTCTTTTACTGTACTTGGAAGATGCTTATAAAGCTTGCCTGCAGGGCACCAGTATCCATTCCACCAGTCCCTAAAAAGGTTCAGAGAAAATACAGCATCTCCCCAGATAAGACAGTTCTCTCTTCTCATTTGACTGCTGACTGACCTGCAGTCTCCCTTTCTGGCTGCTCAGATAAAAAGTTATTGGCTTCATCTAATCCAGTGCTCCTTGATAAAGAGGAAAATAGATCTTCAGAACAAGTTGATGCCTTTTTCTAGTAATCTAGTCTTTGGAATGTTAAATTGTCAAGGCTGTATATGGAAATGTATTTTACAATGCGTGTACAGTATGGATGATTTTTTTCTGTATCTGCTAAGCAAAAGTCCATGAATGAAACTGTTTCTAATTTGACTCGGATTTCAAAACATGCTTTGGTAGGTGCACTTTAATGTGTAGATAACAGTCTTGAGAAATACTGCTTTTTCTGTTGTGTTAAGACTGTATGATTGATTACATAAATCAGGGCTTCTCTGATAATTTTAAACCTGAAAGTTTGAATACACCTTTGTTATGAAATGGTGTTTGGGACCTCTGTTGATCAGATTCTCAAACAGTGGGATGATGATGGCATATTAATGCATGGGTTATCTAGGATGTTTCATGTTCTTAAGTTCTCCCCAAACAAGGAGTCTTCTTTCAAGGGGAAGAGTAAACAAAAGTCCCAGCCAAACAAAGTTCAGGGATCCAAAGGGAAATGGCAGGAGGATAATTTTTCAAAACCTAACAAACAGGATTCCTTTCCGAAAAAGGATTAATCCTCTGCAAAGAAATGACTATACCGACTCAGAACAAAAGCCCCACCCCTCCACCCCCTCTCTTCCTCCTATCCCCCAGGCTGTCACAGCCCAGCACCCTGGCTGCATATACACTTGACACTAGATAGAATATCCTTCCACTTCCAAGGGAATTCCTCCCGACACCCAATAGACCAGACTGAGCTGCTTCCTTCAGTGTTTCCATCACATGGTAGAAGCAGGAATCATAGAACCACAGCCCACTGTACATAAATGCAAATGATTTTATTCCAGAATCTTTTTTCATACCAAAAAAGGAGCACTGTTGGAGGCCCATCCTAAATTTGCCCTTTCTAAACATCTTTGTAAAAGTCCCGAAATTCAAAATGTTCACATGAGTCAATCCTAGTATTGCTTTCAGACCACTGTTTCATAGTGACTCTAGATGTCAAGGATGCTTATCCTTTTCCTGTTGCTCCCAGTTTCAGGAATTTTACATTATTAGATCTGATGTTGTTGATCTTCTTTTGTTCTTGACAGATGGGACTCTCTTCGGATCCTCAGAACCGGTCGGCCATTATACAGCTCGTGCCAACCAAAAACTCTTGAGCCAAGTCTCTACCCCCAATGCCCCCTGTGTTCTTTACCTCAGATCTTGTTTGCTGCTCTGTCAGCAAGGCCCGTCAGCCTTCTCTCAGCTAAGTGTTGCCTTATTTTCCTATTTTTATTGAGAAAGTTAAAGTCTTTCACCTTAAACTTTTTCCTGTTATATTGTCTTCTTCTGTCGTACTTCTATATTTTTGTATTTTCTTTCTTTACCCACCCTTTTCTAACCCATTTTTCTTTCATGCCATCACAGGTACTTGCCTTCTTTTTACCTCAGGTAATCTTATCACCATCATTGGTAGATTCTCCTTTTCTTTCCTCTTTTGTGCATGTACTAGTGTGTTCTGGCATGTTTTTATATTACATCCTTTATTTTTTGGATATGTCTGACAAAGCAACTATGACTGAAAAATCTTCTGACAAAACCCTCTAAGGGTACGTCAGGTTTCAAACGTTGTCAAGACTGTGACAGAAAGATGCCCAATTCTGATGGGCATCTTTCTTGTGTGTACTGTTTAGGGGCATCTCATTTGGAACTGGATTGTGAAATTTGTAAGGGGTTCAGTCAAAGAACTTGGCAGAGCGTAGGAACAAGCTCTTGCTGAAAGTTCTTCTTAAATTCCCCTTTAGTGAAGTCTTGTCCAAGGCAGACATAAAACAGGATCCTTCTAAAAAGAAGAGCCTGTCTGCACCGACTTCACCATCAGTTCCAGAGGCTCCCAAATGGAAATCCTCAGTTCCACATTCTTCAGAACTGACATCTAAGGTTCCCAGATTATAGACTTGTCTCCTCGGCACAGTCAACTTCTACAGTGCCGTCAACATCGTTGGCGCCAACATCTGTGTTTTCTGGCTTAGCACTGACTTCACCTATTTCACTACAACTTACTACATAAGCACCAACACAATTTGTCTACTCTCTAAGCACCAAAACCTGTATTAGAAGTGCCCAGGACTAGATACTCTTTTACTGTAGATCCTTGTGTAGGACAATTACCAAGTCCATTTTTAGAATGACCCGAGTCTCCTTCGGCTGTTTCGGTACACTTCTCCAGGAGTCTTTCAGAACTGGATGTCATTAGATTGGTAGATCAGCTGTTACTGGCCAGAGGTATTCCTGCACTTCTCATCCCCCTTTCCCATCTGGATCGGGGATCTTTTCTCCTGAGACTCCTAATTATCCTCAGACTATGACCACAGCTTCAGTACCCAGCACTTCGATACTCCCGGTACCATTAGGTGTCTCCACCTCAGTGCCGGAAGTTGCTCTGACATCTTTGGTTCCTGCTACGGAGCCAACTGAGTCTCAGGGTTGAGATCCCTCTGTCGGTTCTGTGGTTCCCGGGTCGGCACCCACTTTACAACAACCAAGGTTTCTGGAACAGAGATCGGCACCATACCCAAAGTGGGTGCCACTCTCTGTTCCAGAAACCTTAGTGGTTGTGGGTCTTTCCCTGGCTCTAGCCTTGGAGGGTGGCTCCTCAGAGTGGAGTATGACCTTTGTTCCGAGGTGGTCTTTCTCAGTTTGGGCTCCCACACCTCTTCAGGAGGTGCTGGTTTTTGGGTTATGGAAAGGGGCTTTGCCTCTACAGGCTCCCAACTGGTCCCACCCATATCGGAGTGTCATGTTTCCCTTTCCTCTGGTCCAGAGTTGACACCTATCTCTACAACAGGATAGCGTGCACCAAAGCTTCAAGTCACCCATGTACAGGGTCCTTCTTCAGAGATTCCCACTGATGAGCCACCCAGAAGAAGAAGGATGACCTCCAATATTAGGCAAAGGGTTTGATAGCGTGCACCAAAGCTTCAGGTCACCCATGTACAGGGTCCTTCTTCAGAGATTCCCACTGATGAGCCACCCAGAAGAAGAACGTGCAAGAGGAAGCATCTGGATTCCCCTGAAGAATCCATCACAGAAGGCAAATTTTGATGAAGGGGAGGGTTCCCCGTAGTCACCCCCTGAGGATGTCTCCTTCGGAGACATACTAGAGATTTTGAAACAGAGGGGTAATGAAGTCCCAAGACCTGTCCTCGGAGGAAAGTGTACTTGCAAACTTTCACTGCTCTCCCATCTACCTCCTGGGTGTCCACACCCACTGACGACCTGGTAAAACTAATCACGCAGCAGGCTTGGAAGGCTCCTGACACCATAGAGCCTGTTCCCCGGAAACAGGACAAAATATTATCCCCACCGGACGACCTCCAATATTGGGCAAAGGATTTGTCAGTACATGCCATGTTGGTGGCGGCAGCCACTGAAAAGGTACTAGCCGATGAGAGTCCCTCTGTTCATCCTCATAACAAGGAGTCCAAGATGATGGACAGGTTTGGAAAGCGGGTCTGCACTTCATTGACCTTCGGTCTTACGTCCTTGAATTTTATGGCACATTTTATTAGACTCCAGAGAGACCCAATTAAGGAATTGTTAGAAACTCTGGCTGGGGCTGTGTCCAGTGAGGTGCAAGATAAGGTTGGATTGCAGCTAGCCACCCTGGAGTCTCATTCAGTTGAAGAGACTACCAGAGCAGCGGGTTAGCGTTGCCATTAGGTGACGTCTGGATGCACTTGTGTGACTTCGCGGAGTCCTTCAAGTCTTCCCTCATTAATGCCCTGTTTGATGGTTCTTCAGTGTTTGGCTTTAAAGTTAAGGACACACTTGCCATGTGTGAAAAGGATAGTAAGGCCATGTCTGCTATGGGCATTAATTTTTCCACTCCTCAACAATCCTTCTCCTGGAATCAGAGGAGTGGGAAAATGTGGTTCATGAAGTCTCAGGGACCTTTGTATGACACATGGTGGCAATAGTTCCATTTGAGGCAGAGGGAGGAGATGCCGACCCTGAAGCAGAGGTAGCCTGTGAAACCAGGGGTCCAGAGATTTTCTCTGGACAGACCTACTGGCGCTCCTGAAAGGAGGCCCGGTTGCTTATCTCTGGTAGCATTCTGGGGAAGACTTTCTCTGCAGCTACCAGCCTGGCATCAAATAACCGATTCATGGGTGCAGAAGATCATTGCCAGAAACTACAATATCCCCTTCAATATAATTCCCTGCTCTCAAAGGAAAATCCTTGTTCTTCCACCCCATCAAAAGGGATCAAGCCACCAAAGAGCTACAAAGGCTGCTTCAAAGGAGAGTCATCCAAGAAGTCCCACCAGACCAGTTAAAATCTGGCTTCTACTCCAAATTCTTTTTAGTGTCAAAAAAGACAGGGACTGGAGGCCAATACTAGACCTCAGCCTTTCAAACAAATTTGTCCAGCAGACGGATGGTCACAGTTCAGTCTATCCTTCCTTTTCTGGAGAAAGATGTGAATGTGCTCTATAGACCTTCAGGATGTGTATTATCACATTAAAATAGACAAGCACTCAAGAAGGTTTCTCTTTCAGCTGGGAGCTAGTCATTACCAGTTCAGAGTGCTTCCATTTGGTCTCACCACAGCCCTCAGGGTGTTCACCAAATGTATGGCAGCTGTCATGGCCCATGTGAGATTACATGGATTAGGGGTGTTTCCTTATCTAGACAGTTGGCTCCTCACTGCCCCCACCAGGCATCTGCTGATTCAAAGATTGGAGTTCATGACACATCTTTTCAGACAGCTCGGCCTAACAGTAAACTACAAAAAGTCTCAGCTGTCGTCGCCCCCCCCCCCCCCCACTCAAGACTTGGAGTATATCGGGCATGACGCAATACATCTCTCGCATGGCCTGTCTACCACTTCATAGGCTTCAGAAAATAAGAAGTCAATTCAATCCATATTACCAAAGAGTAATGTACATGCTCTCCTTGTTCTGCAAACCCTGGGTTCCATGGCAGCAACTGTCACCATGACTCCAATGGCACGGTTTCCTATGAGAATACTTCAATGGCTCCTAGCCTCTCAATGGTCCATTCTTACTCACCCATTAAGTCACCCAATTTGCAAGAAAGACCTGTATTGGTGGATGGAATCAGAAGAGATCCTGATGGAACGACCCTTTTTCCTCCCTCCCCAACCAAAGGCCATAGTGACCATGGATGCCTCCCAGATGGGTAGTGGGGCATTATCTGGGAAAGACAGTCCGAGGCACTTGGTCTCCCCAAGAAGCCTACTTGCACGTCAACATCCTGGAGATGAGAGCAGTGCTCTTAGCGTTGCAAGCTTTTCAGAATGTTCTTCCTCCGGGAAAGGTTGCAGTCCAATCGGACATGTCAGCAAGGGGGAGCCAAATACTACCCCCTCTGCTGGGAAGCTCTCAGAGTTTGGCAATGGGCGATATCGTCCAACCCCTTTCTTGTAGCAGTGCACATTCCGGGGAGTTCCAACGTGATAGCGGACAAGTTGAGCAGACAAATATTCCTGCCTCACAAGTGGTCTTTGAATCCCAAACTGGCAAAACAGATATTTCGCTGATGGGGCGAACCTTGCTGCGACCTATTTGCCTCGTGATAAACAGCAATGCAGCATCTACTTTGCTCTACTCCCTCCACACGGAGAGTCCCTGAAAGAGACGCTCTGCTTCTAGATCGGCTCCGGGGTCTCCTTTATGCATTCCCTCCAGTTCTCCTTATTCCCCTTTTTCTGAGAAAGCCAAAAGTTTGCAATCCAGAGTAATCCTCATTGCTCCATCCTGGCCCAGTTAAGTTTGGTTTCCCTTACTATGGCCTCACTTGGTTCACTGACCTTGGATTCTGGACCCAGCTCCGGATCTACTTTTACACCCCGCCCAAGGGCTGTTAAACCCGGACCTTCAATCTCTCAAGCTCACGGCTTGGTTTCTCCAATTCCAGTAATCGCCAGGCAATCTACTATTACTTCCCCTGTCCAAAACATTCTTCTGGTTTCTCTCAGACCATCCACCAGGAAGTTATATCACAGCAGATGGAAAAGATTCTCTTTTTTGGCTTCTGAGAATAATCTATATCCCTTTTCAGCTCCTGTTGGAAAAATCTTTGAATTTTTAGCAGATCTCTTTAATCAAGGAGCAGCTGCCTCTACCATCATAGTTACTCTAGCAGCTATCTCTAATTTTCACAATGGTTATGGTGACCACCTAATCTCCCATCACTTATGTAAAGTTTTCTTAAAGGATTCCTTTGTATAAAACCCCCATTCAAGGATCCATTACCACCATGGGATCTTACTTTCATTCTACAACTTTTGGTATTACTTCCCTTTGAACCAGCAACCACTTGTCAACTCAGATTTCTCTGTTGGAAAACCCTTTTTCTAGTCGCCATTCCCTCCACCAGAAGAGTCTCAGAAATACAGGCACTTTGTGCAAAGCCACCATATATAATCTTCCATAAGGATAGTGTGTCCTTGAGAACTAATCCTCCTTTTCTTCCTAAGGTGGTCTCAGAATCAAACATCAACAAAGGCGAATACTGTCTGCGTGTGCTAGACGTTCACAGCTGAGATTTATCTGGACAGGGCTAAGGATGGTAGATCTTCAGACCAACTGTTTGTTTCGTTTTCAGGACCAAGGATTGGTAAACCTGTCTCCAAGATGACCCTGTCGAAATGGCTAAGAGATTGCATGATCACAGCAGTCGTAAATTACCTTCTCTTGTAAGGGCACACTCAACTAGATCAGTGGCCACTTCAACTGTTTTTCATTCCAAGGCTTCTCTGGATGAAATATGTGCCACAGCCACTTGGGCAACACCTCATATCTTTATCAGAAATTGCAAATTTGATATTGTCTCCAGGGGAAGAGAATCATTTGGCTCTATGGTGCTCGGGAATATCCTTCCATAAGGTCACCCAGGGTGTAGGTAGCTGGGGACTCTGTCCCATCTGTTAAGAATAAATGAAGATTGACAGCATCAGATAAAGAAGTTATGTACTCACCATAACGTTCCATCTCTGTTGTCGATCTTTGTTCATTCTTGACATCCCTCCTTCCTTACCCCCTCCTTTCAGATATCCTGGAGGATTGTACACTTTTCCTGGGCTTACGCTAGGGTTTTTACTTTGGACATGGCTTCCCCTCAGTTATTATTATTAGTATTGTTATTATATTATATACTTCATCTTGCAGCAATTTTGCAAACTCGATCTGAGGTGATGAACACAGGGTCATTGTGGGTAGAGACTTGGCTCAAGAGTTTTTTGGATAGAGCGAGCTGTATAACAGCAGAGCCAGTGCCGAGGATCGGAACTGAGTTGCATCTGTCAAGATTGAATGAAGATCAACAACACAGATGGAATGTTATGGTGAGTACATAACTTCTTTTTTTCTAAATTACCCTTTAGGCTATCTACTGCCCCTCCGGTGTTTACAAAGTATCTGGTCCCATTGGTTGCCTTTTGCAGAACCCACAATGTTATGTTGTCTATATCTCATCTTCGTTCTTGCTGCTTGGGTTCGGAGCCGATCCTCGGTTCCAACTTGGCTGTATACTATAGCTCGAGAGCTTTTACTGGCTCGAGGTTAGCCCCTATCCCAGCATGCCTAGTGGTAGTTACTCAGATCTCGTTTGCCGCTTACAGAGTCGAGATTGCGGATACTGGCTCAGGGTAAGTGTTCTTTCTATTATATTTTTCAGCAAATAATTCCAGTTTAGGTTAGTTATTTTGTTATCTGTAGTTGTCCTTAGCATTTATGTTTATCCCTATCCGGTCTGAGTGACTTGTTTGTTGTGTAAATTAACTGTTTTCTTTCTCAGGCCTTTCCTGTCCTTCAACCCATTTAAATTATAGGCTTCTTCTTCTCCTTCTTGCCTTTCCTGTAACTGTTAAGGAGTTGCCGTTCAAATTAGAGGCTCTCCTTAGGTGGGAGTATGCCGTTTAACTTAGAGGCTCTCCCCCTTCTCCTTTTTTCCCCTGTCCAAAGAAAAAGAAAAAATGTGTATTGTTTGTCAGTTATTGCTAATAGTTTTTCCTCTTTGTTTAGCTATATAGAGTGCTTCATAGTCTTCTTCCTAGCAGTTATAGTGCTATTTTCACATTATTTCCAAAGATACTGCCAAGGATTCGAAACCTTTTGGTTTCAAAAAATGCTACTTGTGTTGCCAAAAGATGTCCCTTACGGATGGGCACACGAGTTGTGTATATTGTTTAGGACCTCTTCACCTGCAGGACTCGTGCTCTATCTGTCATGCCTTTAGATCACGAGTTCTGCAGGAGAAAAGAAACAAGCTTATCTTGCGAGGTTTGCTGAAGAGCCCTTTTGATACTGCCATGGAGGGGACTCAGCCAGCAAAAAATCAGATAAAGTCAAACCTTCATCCTTTTCGGCTCAGAGTTCGGACCCATCTAAGGACAAGGATGAACCACAAGCTAAGTTGAACCCAACTTTCGGTTCCGACAAGACATCTGCACCTACGGCTCCATCTGTGTCTTCGGAACCAGTTAGGTCCCATAAGCGTTCCAGGTCTCCTGTCTTGGAACCGGTGCGGTCCACTCCACAGTCTCCATTATTGCAATCTGTGGTGGGCAGTCACTGATGTTCATCGTGCATACAGCTGCAGTCATTACAGATGGGTTCTCCTGCCGTCAGGCGGGTCCTCGGTCGGCCGAATTCCAAAGTCTAGGTCCAGCGTCGGTTGTTGTCGCCTTCTTTCCTGACGTCAGTGCGACAGGGGTATATAAGACACAGCCGACGCCATTTTCTTCAGTCTTTTTTGCCGCGCGGTGCCCAAAGCAGAAGCAGTTCACAAGTGCCGGTCGGCCAGCTCCTGAAATTACGAAAAATTTGGAAACCGAAGTCGTCTTTAAAGCTAAGTACCCCGTTGGGGAAACTTTTCTTGCCTCAGACCGATGTCAGACAAAGTTAACAATTGTATTTCTTGTGGGAAGCAAATACCGCATAAGGATTTCCATTCCCTCTGTATACCTTGTTTAGGCCCAGACCACGACGTCTCGGGCTGTCGCTTTTGTGCTACTTTTAATAAACGCACTATTAAGCGTCGGGTGGAGTTCGCCCAGCACTTTTTTGGTAAAGCTTTTAACTATAAAATGTCGCCGAGACTCACTACTGTTTTGTCCAAAAACACAAGGACAAAGACTGACACGCCGAGGTCTGCGGTCTCCACCGACACCACGCCAAACCGCTACACGTGGTCCGTTCTCAGTGAGGCGCCACGCGAGCCCCTGACTACCGACGACACTTCTCTGGCGGTGTCCTCTGTAACCGAGACCGCAGGTTCCTCGCCCACACCCTGACTACAGCTACCGGCCACTGTGAGTGTTGAGCCTCTTAATGTGGACAGGTCTACTTCCACCCATGGTGTCTTCAGACCTTCTTCTTCCTTTTCCATCAAGGCCTTTACTAAGTCTAGATCAGCCATGCACTCCAAGAGGCCTGTTGCACAGGGCCCATCTCCAGGCCCCATGCCTAAAAAACAGATGCTCAAAATGGCTGAGGATTTAATTACTCTTATCAGGGGTTCCCAACCCCCACCGGACAAGAGACGCAGAGTGGAGGAAGAATCTCCCTCTTCTGACCAGGGCTCCATTATTTCAGAACATTCGGATGAAGAGGAGCAATCGTACTCCTCTTTTGAAGATTCTGATGCAGAGCAGTCCATTCCTTCTGTATCCCCCCCAGAGGATTTCTCATTCGGGGAAACCTTGCATTCCTTGAGGGAACACTTCCATTGGGAAGGCCAAGATTTTTCAGATTCCAAGAAAAGGCTTAGGGAATTTCTTTTGCTACCTCAGCACAGACCTCTGGCGATACCTCCTGTCTTGGACATACTTGATGATGTTTATTCGGAGGCTTGCCTTAATCCGGATTCCCTGCCTCCAGCCCCAGTCAAGCCTGATAGGTACTACAGAGTTCCTAACTCACACCAGTTTCTTTACAAAAGCCATAATGCTGACCCAGAAACCATTTCTCAGGGCCCCAAGGGAATGAAGGCCTCTTCTGCTAAGAATCCATTACCTTCTGAGAGAGAGTCTAGATCCTTAGAAAGGTGGGGAAAAAAGGTATATACCTCGGCCACCCTAGCCATGAGGGCCTTAAATTGTCAGTTCCATATGCTTAAATATCAGCAGTTTCTGTTATCACAATTCAAGAATAAAATGTCACAACCTGAACAACCAGATCTGAAGGAGTTGCAGGATATGATGCATAGTGCAGAACAAGTGGGTAAGCACACCTTACAATGTGGTTATGATGCTCTAGAGGCCTCAAGTAGAGCTGCTGTTACAGGATCAGTGATTCGTAGACATGCCTGGCTTAGGGAACAAACCTTGCCTGATCATGCCAAAGCTAAATTACTAGATGCTCCTTTACAAAAGGATGTATTATTTGGTACTAATGCTGAGGAGATACTAAGGAAAATGGAAGAAAAAGCTAAATCTATGCAAACTGTTAAAGCTTTTCTACAGGTACAACCACCACGTTTTAGTAGAAATTGGCCTTCAAAAAACTGGTCCTTTCCAGCCACGGACAAGCCCCAAAGAGGTAGATACAGGTGCACAAGGGGCAGAGGACAATCTCAAGGAACATATAGAGGCAGACAATGGCAATCTCCAGCATCAAGAGATGGCGAAGACAGTGCACAGCAATACAGGAAACAAACCCAATGACTTTCCCCTTTGCATGCCAAGCAAGGCTCAAGTGGCAGCACCCTTGGGAGGAAAGCTGGCATTATTTTCAAAAAAATTGGCATATTGTCACAAAAGACAAATGGATCCTGGACATTATAAACAGAGGCTACAGATTTCATTTTCACACTCTTCCAAAAATGAGAGGCATGCCAAACCTGCCACACAATCAAAGGGCAGAGGCTCAAATACAAATTTCAAAGCTCATGGACATGAAAGCTATTCAAGAAGTACCTACTCACTAACAAGGTCAAGGTTTTTATTCCAGACTATTCCTGGTACCAAGGAAGGGAACCGATTGGAGACCCATTTTGGACTTATCCATCCTAAACACATTTCTACTGCACCAAAATTCAAGATGCTCACCTTACAGCAGCTTCTTCCCATGCTGGGCAAGGGGTCTTGGCTGGTAACATTGGACCTCAAGGAGGCATACCTGCATGTCCCAATCAGACAAAGCTGCAGAAGATACCTCAGATTTCTTGCAGGTTCAATCCACTATAATTTCTCTGCATTGCCCTTTGGCTTATCTACTGCGCCCAGAGTATTCACGAAATGCCTGGCATCAGTAATTGCCTACTGCAGACTTCAAGGGATACAAATATACCCTTATTTGGACGACTGCCTGATCCAAGCGGACAGCAAGCACATACTTCTGGAACATCTGGCTTATGTAACACGGTTATTGAATTCTCTGGGATACACAGTCAACAAAGAGAAATCCAGGCTAACACCATCTCAGAAAATAATTTTCCTGGGTGCCAACTTGGACACAAACACCCAGATGGCCTATCTTACGCCAGAAAAACAGGGGCAACTAACTCAGTACTTCAAGATACTAGCAAATTGTACCAGGCTAACTGCAAGGAAAATCCTGCAGGTTCTGGGATTCATGGCATCTTGCATTCTTCTAATCCCATGTGCAAAGTTGCATATGAGGAAACTTCAATGGTACCTAAAAAAACTTATGGTCTCAACACAACCACAGTTTGGAAGCAATAATACCACTAATTCCATGTTTGCAAAAGGAATTTCTATGGTGGGCTCAAGTATGCCAAACAAACACAGGTCTACCATTCTGCAAACCTCAAGCAAATCAAGTCATCACAACAGACGCCTCAGACTACGTCTGGGGGGCACACATGGCAGACAGGTGCATTCAGGGCAAATGGTCCCAAAAGTAAAAGCACCTTCACATCAATCAAAAGGAAATGCTAGCAGTGATAAATGCAATTACAGCTTTCAAGGACCTCCTGCATCCAGGGCAATTATTGATAAGAACAGACAACACCACAGTAATGTGGTACATAAACAAACAAGGAGGAACACATTCATACCCCCTGTGCAGGCTGGCCATGTCACTTTGGAACATGGCTGTGGAATGGCAAATCGAACTTCAAGCACAGTACGTGCCAGGTATGGAAAACACGCTGGCAGACAATCTAAGCAGAAATATGACAGACCCGCACGAATGGAAGTTGCATCCTCAAGTGTTTACAAAGATAATCCAGCGTGGGAAGGCCAGACATAGATCTCTTTGCCTCCCACAAAAATCATCAATTGACAAAATTCTGCTCAAGGACATTTCATCCAAAGGCCTGGAGAGTGGACGCCCTTTCATTCAGTTGGGCAGCACGGACAGTTTACGCCTTCCCACCTCTTCCTCTACTGCCCAAGGTGCTTTTGAAAGCAAGAGCAGACAGACCAAAGATGATACTGATTGCTCCAGACTGGCCAAGACAACACTGGTACCCACTCCTGAGGAGCCTAACACATTCTCCTCCCTGGACCCTACCTCTAATACCTCTTCTTCTGACTCAGCACAGCTACAAAACTCTTCACAGTCAGCTGAAAACACTCAATCTGGCTGCATGGAAAATTCCTTAACACCACAACAGACCCTACTCTCCAAGGAGGTGCAGGATGTCATTTTGGAAGCCAGAAGGCCGTCTACTAGAAAAGCTTACTCCGCAAAATGGAAACGGTTTTGCGCTTGGAATGAGAAAAAAGGCCAGGATCCTAGAAAACTGAATTTGCCTCAGATATTACAGTATCTAGCTGAGCTGCTGAACAGTGGACTTTCATTCTCCTCCATCAAAATCCATGCCTCAGCCATTTCTGCAGAATACAACACTGATCCACCCTTATTCTCTCACCCACTCTCAAGACAATTCCTCAGAGGGGCTAAGAATATAAGACCTCCAAGGAAACAACAAATCCCAGCCTGGGATCTTAATTACATTCTAGAAAAATTAACATTGCCTCCTTTTGAACCAGCTGCCTCAACAGATTTGCAATATTTGTCCTGGAAAACAGCCTTCCTTCTGGCTATTACCTCAGCTCGTAGGGTCTCGGAACTACAAGCCCTCATGGCTGTGCAGCCCTTTATCATTTCCCATCAGGACAGGGTTTCCCTACGAACCAACCCGTCATTTATGCCTAAGGTAGTATCCAGGGTAGCTTTGAATCAGGCCATACACTTACCTACCTTTTACCCCAATCCTCAAAACAAAGGGGAAAGGCTGCTACATTCCTTAGACATCCTTAGACAGCTGCGTTACTATTTGGACAGAACAAAGCCTTTCAGGAAATCAGAACAATTCTTTGTGTCCTATGCAGTAGGAGCTCAAGGGAAGCCAATTTCCAAACAGACAATTTCAAAATGGATAGGCCACTGCATACGCTTTTGTTACTCCTTTCATGGTAAATCTGTACCTGCAGGCATCAGATCCCACTCCACAAGGGCCACAGCTACCTCTGCAGCCTTCCTCAGAGGAGTTCCTACCAAAGATATTTTGGAGGCAGCCACTTGGAGTTCTGTGCATACCTTCACTAAACACTACCACCTACCTTTATTCTCCAAAACTAGAGCAGGCTTTGCCACTGCTGTGTTTCAGGGCATTCTGGCTCCTCCTAGTTCCACCTAGTGCCTACCACCCTGTGCGTAGCTTTGGGATTCTACCCATCTGTAATGACTGCAGCTGTATGCACGATGAACATAGTACAGTTTTGTACCTACCATAAATGTAGATGTTCGAGTGCTAATACAGCTGCAGTCCAGGTTTCCCTCCCTCCTTCCCCTCTTGGTACAGGCCTAGTGGCTAACTCCTCCTCATACAACCTGATTGGGTTATCCTTCTATGGTGTATTTGCTTGCAACTACTGATTTTGGATTATATTGCATTGCATGACTATATATATATATATATATATAAATTATCTATTGCCTTCCTTCTGGGGGCACCTGACATCTGGGGCAAGAAAGACTGAAGAAAATGGCGTCGGCTGTGTCTTATATACCCCTGTCGCACTGACGTCAGGAAAGAAGGCGACAACAACCGACGCCGGACCTAGACTTTGGAATTCGGCCGACCGAGGACCCGCCTGATGGCAGGAGAACCCATCTGTAATGACTGCAGCTGTATTAGCACTCGAACATCTACATTCATGGTAGGTACAAAACTGTACTGTCTCTGACACACTCCTCTCGGTCATCCAGAAGCCTTTTGGATGATGATGTGGAGAGGGTGGTAAAGAGGCTTCTTAGGACACCAGCACTAGCCAAAATACTTTCGGGCCCATCCCAAACAGAAATGGTGCCGACAGCCCTAACAATACCTGTCATGATTTCTCCTCGAGTTTGGAGCCGGATTGTATGGAAATCGTAGTGGTGGAACTGTCGGTTCAAGTAACCTCCTCTGGTCTTTCTGTTCCCACTACTGCTCCGATCTCCTCGATACCCCCTTCCATCGAGGGATCTGGGGGGCTGATGCTCTCTCGTCGGCTCCAAGGGGGGAGCGGCATCGGACCCTTGTCCGACCCTACTCTCCCTCTCGGAGCTTCGGCATAAGTCAGCTCAGCTCCTACATCGGCCTTGGAGCCATCTCCCTCGTTTCAGAGGAAGTCTCCTGCTTCTTCGGAGCCGGAGATTCTTTCGGGTCAGGACCACAAATCCTTCATAGTGATGAGGAGCTTGCATTCTGCTGAGACAGCTCCACCCTCTGCTCCATTGGCTCCTTTGCCCTAGGTGCCAGTGTCCACCTCTGAACCTCCCCTTCACCCCAAGCATAGGGAACCCATGCTCCAGGACACCCCATTGGGTGATCCCTCCTCGTCCAAAACCTCTGGATTACCTCTCAGAGGAGGTCCATCGGAAGAGGACTTGCAAGAGGAAGCTTGTGTACTCCCTTGAGTCCTTGACATCAGACACAGACTTGGATGACTCAGAAGGGTCCCTACGGTCCCCCTCTGAAGATCTCTGGTCAGACATCTTAGAAATCCTTAGCGGGGTGACTGGAAGTCCCTTGCCCCTTCTGAAGACGAGTCTGTGAACCTGGATGCATTTGGTTCCTGACCCTCTACCTCTTGGGTATCTCCTCCTTCTGACTCACTATTGCACGTAGTAAGTCGGAATTCTGGAAGCTCTCCGGACACGATGGAACCAGTTCCGTGGAGGCCCAATAAATTCATTACAGCCCCTGAAGACAGGCTCTTCTTATCTAAAGGTGTTCCCGTTGATGCTGTGGTGGTGGCAGCAGCCACCAAGAAGGAATTAGCGGAAACTTCTTCATCTGTCCATCTGCCGAACAATGGACAGATACGGTAAGCATATGTTTTCTTCAGTGACCTTTACACTCAGGTCGCTGAACTATTTGTCCCACTTTACAAGTCTTCAAAGGGATCTCCTCAAAGACTTAGGAGACACCTTACAGGATCCTACAGCTGCGGGAGCCTCGGACAAGGCGGCTTCTCGGCTCGCGACCCTGACTTCAATGGTTAACTCCTCCATGTGACTCATTTCTTATGCTACCGATGGAGCGAGCAGGGTGGCAGGCACAGGGGTAGCCTTACGCAGACACTCCTGGATGCTCCTTTGTCATTTTGTCGAGCCCTTCAAGTCTTCCTTTACCAGTGCCCTCCTTGATGGCTCGTCTTTGTTCGGGCCTCAAGTAAAAGAGACTCTTACCAGGTGTGAACAGGATGGCAAAACTCTCTCTGCTGTGGGAGTATGTTTTTCTGCTCCATCTAGGCCCTATCCCAAAGGCCAGAAGAGTGGAAAGATGTGGTTCCAGAAATAACGGAAGACTTCGACCTTGTGGCAGGGGGGGTCCGCAGAAACAGGGCGACAGAGATACCTTCTCTGGTAGGCCCTACCAGCGCTCCTGAAGGGAGGCTCGACTCCGGAGACAGTTGGGGGGGGGGATTATGCTTGTACCCAAAAGCCTGGCCAACAATCACGGAAGATACATGGGTACTATCCATAATATCCGGAGGTTACGATATCCCCTTCTCATAACTTCCTTTATCAAAAAGACAATACTCTATCCCAGATGTTCCACCCAGTTTTCGGGATCAAGCAAACCTGGATGTTCAAAGGTTGCTAAGAAAGAGTCATCCAGGAAGTCCCCGCAGACGAAACGGATCCAGAACTTACTCAAGTTTCTTTTTAGTTCCAAAGAAAACAGGGGACTGGAGACCCATTTTGGATCTCAGCATACTAAACAAGTCAGTCAAGAAAACAAAGTTCCAGATGTTAACACTGCAGTCCATTCTTCCCTTTCTGGGACAGGGCAATTGGATGTGCTCTATCGATCTCCAGGATGCGTGCTACCATATAAAAATGGACAGATGGTCAAGGAGATATCTATGCTTCCGACTGGGAGCCAGTCACTATCAGTTCAGAGCTCTGCCCTTTGGTCTCACCACAGCCCCCAGAGTGTTCACCAAATGCATGGCAGTAGTTGCGGCTCACCTGAAGCGTCAAGGATTCCAAGTGTTTCCATATCTAGACGACTGGCTCCTTACTGGCACAACCGAGCGTCAACTAATCAGGGCAAGGGAATACACAATCAGCATTTGTTCTCAACTTGGGATCACCATAAACTACGAAAAATCTGCCTTGTTGCCTTGTCAATATATTACCTTTATAGGGGCAAATTTAGACACAAGGGCCATGATAGCAAAGCTGCCTCAAGAAAGAGTATTAACGATCCATCGCCAAGTTGTCATACTGTTCACACAAAAGAGGATTCAAGCAAGATTCGTCCTCAAGGTACTGGGTTCTATGGTGGCAGCAATCACTCTGGTCCCTATGGCTCGCTTCCACATGAGAGTTCTACAGTGGCTTCTATTTGCACAATGGTCATTCCAGGATTTACCCTTGTCGCATCAGATTCTAATCACCGAATCCTGCAAAAGGGATCTGGAGTGGTGGCTTCACTCCCCTATGGTGAAAATAGGCAGGCCATTTCTACCCCCCCCCCCAACCTGTAACCACAGTGACCACGGACACTTCCCAGGTTGGGGGGGGTACATTGTCTGGGACAGACTGTTCAAGGGACTGGCAGGAACACGAGTACCACTTGCACATCAATGTCCTGGAGATGAGAGCAGTGTTCCTGGTGTTGTAAGACCTTCAGAGCTCTCTACCTACAGGGACTATAGCAATTCAAATGGACAATATGTCGGTAGTATTGTAAATCAACAAACAGGGTGGAATCAGGTCTTACCCCTTGTGTTGAGAGGCTGTACGAGTTTGGCAATGGGTGATGTCTTCCCAGCATTTTCTGGTTGCAGTGAACATCCTGGGAAAATCCAACGTGATAGTGGACAAGCTCAGCCGGGCCATCCTGATGCCTCACGAGTGGTCGCTGAAGCAGGAAGTTGCAGACTTCATCTTTCGCAAATGGGTCCAGCCAAGCTGTAACCTGTTTTCCACCCCCTCAACAACAAATGCAGCAGTTACTTTGCCCTAGTCCCACCACTGGGACAGTCACCCAGGGACGCACTTGTTCACGATTGGCCCCTGGGACTGCTTTACGCCTTTCTACCTTTTTCCCTGATTCCCAAGGTTCTTCAGAAAGCACAGTCGTTGGGTTGCAAGTTAATCCTCATTGCCCCTTACTGGCCTTGTCCGATATGGTTCCCATTCCTTTGGCCTCAACTGCAAGGGGAGCCTTGGATCCTGGACCCATGCCAGATCTGAGACATCAGTCTGGGTTCTCCATTCTTCCATTCAAACTGTCAAGCTCATAGCTTGGTTTCTCCACTTCCGGTCTTAGCCAGGCTTCCTGATGTTTCCCCAGCAGTTCAGCACATTTTGATTTCCTCCCTTAAACCCACTACTAGGAGACTTTATGCTAGTAAATGGAAGAGGTTCTCTTGTTGGGCAGGCAAACATCAAGGTGATCCTTTTACTGCTCTCATTTTAAAGATTCTTGAATTTCTTGCTGAAACATTTGACCAAGGAGCAGCTGCAGCTACAATCCGAGTTCATTTAGCTGCCATTTCAAATTTCCATATGGGAAAAATGGGTGCCAGTATCATGTCCCATAGGTTATGCAAGGCTTTTCTAAGAGGTGCACTACCCTATTAAGACCTCAGATAAGAGAACCTCTTCCTCCCTGGAATCTAAATTTAGTTTTAGACGCTTTGATTCTTCCTCCCTTCGAACCGTCTGCTTCTTGTCTGCTCAAGTTTCTGACTTGGACGACCCTTTTCTTGGTTGCAATTACCTCAGCTCGAAGGGTCTCAGAATTACAGGCCTTATCTATTCGTCCCCCTTACTTGATTTTCCGTAAAGATCAGGTTTCTCTCAGAACCAACCCCTCTTTCTTACCCAAGGTATGTTCTGAATACAGTCTGAATCAATCCATATTTCTGTTTTCTTCCCCAGTCATGGCAACAAGGCAGAGTATAAGTTTCATCAATTGGATGTTCATAGACTGCTACGTTTCTGTTTACACAGGACGAAGGAATTTAGAAAATCTGATCAATTGTTTATATCCTTTGCAGACAAAAGAGGTTGTGCGGTCTCAAAGGTGACTTTATCAAAGTGGCTTTCAGACTCTGTTAAACATGTCTACAAGTTCCGTAAACACTTCCAGGGAAAATTAAAGGGCACTGTACAAGGGCCTTGTCTATGTCTATTGCCTTTGGATTCGATCTGTGCAGCAGCTACATGGGTTAATCCTCATACCTTTATCACTCGTTACAAAGTAGATGTGGTGTCCCAGAACAGGGCATCCTTTGGTTCCATGGTCCTGAAGAATTTTTTTTCCAGTGAGCCTCCCAAGAATCAGGATCTGGGGACACTGTCCCAACCAGCAAGAATGAAGGTGAGATATGGACAACATAACATAAAGCAGTTATGTACTCGCCATAACATTGCATGTTTGTTGTCCTTGATCTCGCCTTCTTTCTTGTGTCCCTCCCTCCTTCCCCCATTCTGGAGGATCGAGAGGAATCCCTTATTTTCTTTGCTATACTGGCTGGGTTTCCTTTATTCAAGGAAGTGATGCTGTTAATTTGTGTGTGTGTGTGTGGGGGGGTTGTCTTTCTCATTGGTGGATGGATCTATTTATGGAGGGATGATTCTCTTTGTTTCAAGGTATTCCACTGATGAAGGCTGTTTTGGCGAAACCGGTTTGGAGAGAAAAAATATAATTGCCTATTTCATGGCTTGAATTGTTTTTGTTGTCTCTTTTTGCCTTGAACACCTGAGTGCTGGCCATTTGTGTGTGGTTCCTGATTTGGTTTGGCCCTGCATTGTTGTACTTGCAGAGCTCTTCCACTACTGCAGTCTGCTTCTGTTCTGCTGTTGGCACTTTCAAGATCATTGAACTGTGGATCTATCACATCAGTGTTATTTCAGTCCTGCCATTTAGATTAAGGTCGGTTGGACCTATTGGATTGCATATATCAGCATATTTTTACTATTGGCCTTTTTATTTGTACCAGCAATGCTGTTTGGATATTTTCTTGTATGTACACTGAGTATATGTTAGCAGTCTTTGAATTTACAAGATGGCGGAGTGAGCAGCATTTTAGGACCTTTTCAACATTTTCCTGTCCGTTTGACTTTGGAGTATAATATCTGTGAGGATTATCTACAAACATAGGTTGTTACTGCATATGTTATGTGCAGGTACTGTTTTCTAACTTACTGGCGCAGTCTGGAAGTGTTCATTTGGGGTTTACAGTTGTGTTTGTTTGGGCCTAGATTGTCCGTTATATTTGCGTTTGGTGTATTCACATCTGGGGTGGCCTGCCTGGCAGCATTTAGGCACTTGAAAATCTTTGGTGTCTGTTAAACTGCATTCGGGATTGCACACAACGAACCTGAACATAACGGCTCTGTTTCTTTTTTTGAACTATTCAGAGTACAGGTTGAATAATAGCTGTTACGATATGTGGGGCCATGAACAGTTACCTAATGGAGCTTCCTTGTTAACATTGGGAACTGGTGGTGGTTGACTTTTGTCTTGAGGCGATCGTGTCTCATTTCTATCACCATGTTCTACTACATTTTGGTAACGCTTATGACATTGTGAATCTGTGGACAGATGATAACATGGTCAGGAATTTGTATTGGACTGTCAGGTATATGTATACTTGTTCTCTAAATTGATATAGTATATGTGTTCCCTGCTTATCTACCTTTATGGGGATGCTAAAAATTGTTACAGCATTGTACAAACATTACTAGGGCATTGGTAGGGAAATCATTACAGTTTTCAGGACATCACTGTATGTTTTTCCCTTAAACAAATCTTCATTTAGCCATTCTAGGATAAATGTCAAAAGGACGTTTATAGTGTATTGAACTTCTTTACATCACTGTATGTTTCTGTACTTTTGCCTAATACTTTTTGGATGGTTTATACTATTTTTATGACTGACTGTAGTATCTTAAGGCTGAACGATTATTACGGTACAGGCATTTTTGCATTAGCATTGTTGTAATGTCCATTTATCTTTTCCATTTTTTTCTGTATTTCACAAATTTCTCCTAGGTAAGGAGTTTATATTTAGGTGGGGGCTCTCCGAGTGACTGGCCAAACATTTACATGTAGGAATATGGAGATGGTGGATGCCATGTTTACTGTTGTGCTTGACATTTATTACTTTTCATGAAACAGTACGTGGGTCTAGTATTTGGATTTGAGAGGAACTAGGAGTGATTTGTCAACAACCTTTGAGCCTATACATCGCTCCATTTCTAGATGTATGAATATAAGGCAACTAGCTGAAGGGCCTTTTATTGGTCTTTTGGTACTTGGTTTTCCCCTCTGTTTTTGAAGTTTTTACCATACATTTTGACATCTTTCATGGTGTTTAGGTGGAAATACTGTGTTGAACTATTGGCCCAGGCTGGGAAGCAGTATTGGCCATAAACTCCATTAGATATTTGGATCTTTACAGTATACTAACTGTATTATTCAACTACATTGGTTAGTCTATCTGAATGGGGTTTTGGTTATCTTAACATTTTAAGTGTATGGGTCGGCTAATCACAGTCTAGCACCGAATCCCTGGTTAACTCTTGCCTACTGACCTCTGGATCTCTGGTCTCAACAAGCTATTTTGGGTATTACTTTACCCGCTTTGGGATTACACTTCCTACTGAGCTTTCATATTGTATCTCCTGTTCGGGGGTTCCATATTTTTGGGAAATATATACATGTATAATGTTTGGGTAAGAGTTTCCTTTGGTGGCATTGTTCGGGCAGTTCACTGAGCCTCTGGTGCGATTCTTGATTGTTTTTCATTGGTATACTATCTGGTTGGATTGTGAGCTTATGGTCATGGATCTTGAAACTATTTTGAATGGCCTGTGTTCCAATAAAAATGACATAAGAGTGTTTGAGATTACAAATGAGAATAGCACTGATAAGGATGCTCTCAATACAGGTCCAGTTGACGGCTGTAAGCTAGCATTCAGTAAACCTGGCAGGGGGATGAAAACCTCAGAATGAACATCTGGCATCTGAAGTTCTTCAGATCCTATCAGAATAAGGAAATCACGCCCAGAGGACTCTGTTCGTATTCAGCCCCTAGTGGCAAGATGGATGATGAATTACTTAAGGATTGGAACCTGGCACTTCAGCAGGCTTCCATGTCCTTTGTTCATATCCTTAGCTCATATTATGAGCGGATGATAAATACGAACATTGTGGAAGTGAAGAAGCTTTGTGAAGAAACCAAAAAATATGAGGGCCAACCTCAGTATGTTGTTTGTCTGAACAAGCTATCAAAGGAGCTACTTAACTTTGAGAAGCAAACACAGGACAAAAAAATATGAAAGTTCAATAGGGATGTAGCAGATTACCATAGGGGTAAACCTTTTGAGGTGTCTAAAAATGTTAAGTTTGTTGAGACCACCAGACCAGTTGGGGCCAATAGTAGGAAGAGACCTAGATCCTTTCTCAGAAAGACACACACACATATTACAGCAGTACCTCAGCTGAGGAGTCTTCAGTAACACATGCTGATAGTGCCAGCACCCAGGAATCACCCACCCCCAAAAAGCAGCGCAATGTGGACCACCCTTTAGACATAGGAGGCGGGGTGGGAGGAAACACAGGAACAGGAATAGTTATAGTGGACGGTCTATTACAGACTTTAATGACGCATTAGACAATAACCATTACGATGTCGTAAATATATCCAATGTAATTTTAACACAAGAACAGAAGCAGCTCCTCAATAAAGGTTTGAATTTTGTACCTGGCTTTTTTGTGGATGAAACTTGTATGGTATCTAACCTATATGACTTTTGCCGTGGACTTAATCTGAAATTGTTTTTTTCCGGCAATAATTCTCAAAGGTCTACTGAGTTTAGATTCCTCAAGTCTGATTTCCAGCCACCGATGAATAAACATGTGTCTATTTTTCTACAAGTTGTGCTCAGATTTATACTTCAACACGTGTGATTTTCTAATACTGGGTCACAATTTAACTATTGAAGAAAGGAAAGCTTTACAAGAGTTAAAAGATAATCGTAAGATTGTCATTGTACCTGCGGACAAGGGAAGGGAAGTAGTCATATTGGATTCAGATTATCTTAACGAGAGTAAGGGACAGTTGTCCAACCCACGTCACTATATGGCTATGCCTTTAGAGCCTACACCTAACTTTAAAAAAGACACTGACTCATTTTTAAATGAGGCTGTTGATGAGGGTATTATCTCAGAGATGGTCAAATCTCATCTAACGGTTAGAGATCCCCAGAAGCAGATTATGTATCTTTTACCCAGAATTCATAAATCATTGACAAAGCCACCAGGCCGGCCTATTGTCTCAGGGATAGGTTCATTGACTGAACCTGTCTCGGCCTTTCTGACTCAGTATTTGAAACCATTGTTGGATTTGATTAGGGCATGCATACAGGACACTACACAGTTTCTAAAAATTTTATCTGATACACAACTTGAACCTGGGTAGCTTCTATGTACCTTAGATGTTAAGGCTTTGTATACCAATATCCCCCATTGGGCCGGTCTTCAGGCCTTACAATTTTGGCTGGATTGTGCCAACCTATATCCAGCTGGATTTAACACTTTACTTTTATGCATGGCTGAGCATGTGCTTAATAAAAATGTCTTTTATTTCAGGGGGAATGCTATTGGCAGATACAGGGCAACGCGATGGGTGCACCGTTTGCACCAATCTATGCAAATTTGTTCATGGCCTTTTTGAAAGAGCAACTAATATATGATCCCTCTCATAACATAAACATTGATGAAATTGACATCTGGCGGAGATATCTGGATGATTGCTGGATGGTATGGCGGGCAGATATGGGATTTCTTCTTGAGTTTGTCCAATACCTTAATGACAACAAGTGGGGCATAGAGTTTACTCTGAACTTGGATAGCAACGAAATTAACTTTTGTGATGTCACTATCTGGAGAAATTAGGACAATACTCTAAGCACTAAGGTTTTTCGGAAATACCCTCAATACAATAATTTCCCACGGTGGTGGTGCTGCGGTAGCGTTGTCGCCCCACAGTAAGATGCTGTCTAGTTCGATTCTCAGCTAGAGCGTCTTCTGCGTGGAGACATGCGTGAATGGGCGTACCTTCATTGAAGGTTGTGCATCAGGGCTGGTTACTCGGCACGTAAAAATCAACTACCAATCATTAGCGGACCGGAGTTCCGCTGTGGCGACCCCTAACCGGGAAAAGCCGAAAGACCCAACAACAACCCTCAATACAATAATTTGCTTTATGCTACTAGCTTACACCCCAGCCATACCATCCGCAATATCCCGAGATCCCAATTTCTACGTATGAAGAGAATCAGTTCTACTCAGGATGAATATGACTCTTCCCAGCAGGATCTCAGAATCTAACAGATTTTGGAATAGGGGATACAGAGACTTTGACATCATTTCTGCCAGTAACTGGGCCAATACTCGACAGGATGTCATTACTAGAATATAAGGCCAAGACCCAGGGGAACTCTAATGATACCATCAGGTTCATAACATTCGGGAGAAACACCAATATTATTGAGGAAACTAGTCACAAACATTGGAATATCTTTATGGCCAATGACAGTTTGCAGCAGGTATTGAGGACGAGGTGTCAATTCTCATTCAGAAAAGGCAAAACGGGTTCCCACTTTTACCATTTTAAACATACCAGTGGTGGGGGTGCTATATATCAACTCACTCTGTCTGGGGATACTCTTTTTGGCACTTTCCCTTGCGGACTTTGAGTTTACTCACATATCGACATGAAGAACAAACAATTTTCCAGCAAAAACACTAGTAAAGTGTATGATATAAATTTTTGGGGGGATTGTAGAACTGACTGGATTGTTTATTTGGCCGCCTGTAAATGTTCAGCCTTTTATGTTGGTCAGACATCTCATCCACTAAGAATACGTATGTCAGAACATCGGAGCAACATACGCAATAAACGTGATACCAACGCTCTCTATAGGCACTGTATAACGCATACCAGTACAGAGTTTAATTTCTTAATTTTTGATAGAATTGCTGGTAATAGGAATAACATGCAGGGATGGCACAATATTTTGAATAAGAAATAAAAATGATGGATTATCAAGCTGGGGGGACTTTTCCCACCCGGACTAAATTATCATTTATAGTGTTATACCATTTTTCCTGTATGTCATTCAAAATACCACTTTTACTTGTTTAATTTTTATTTTATTTGTTTAGGTTTTACATAAGTCAAGGAAGAGATGCTGTTAATTTGTGTGTGTGGTGGGGGCTGTCTTTCTCATTGGTGGATAGATCTATTTATGGAGGGATGATTCTCTTTGTTTCAAGGTATTCCACAGATGAAGGCTGTTTTGCCGAAACCGGTTTGGAGAAATAAAATATAATTGCCTATTTCATGGCTTGAATTGTTTTTGTTGTCTCTTTTTTGCCTTGGAACATCTGAGTGCTGGCCATTTGTGTGTGGTTCCTGATATGGTTTGGCCCTGCATTGCCGTACTTGCAGAGCTCTTCCACTACTGCAGTGGGTTTCCTTTAATGCCATTCCTTATGGTCAGTCTCCGTTTACTACTGTTACCTTGTGGAGGAGTTACACCTTTATATGCAGGTGTCCTCGAATTTGTAAAGTAGAGTATATATCTTATCTTTTATATGGTCTAGTGTTGGGTTATCACAAACAAGATCTGGGTAACTACCGCTAGGCATGCTGGGATAGGGGCTCGCCTCTAGCCAGTAAAAGCTCTCGAGCTATAGTATACAGCTGAGTCGGACCAGAGGATTGGCTCTGAACCCATTCAGCAAGAAGGAAGGCAAGCTCAAGGACAACAAACATGGAACGTTATGGTGAGTACATAACTTCTTTTTTCTCTTCTTTAGTCAACTTACTGATTTCTGCAGATTCTGTATCCAGGTGCTTGAAGTCCATACACAGACAAGGTTGCATCTCTCCTTTCACACCTGGGCTTCAAGTTGATCCTTCAGAAGTCTTTTCTCAAGCCACTCAATGAATTGTTTTCCTGGGGTGTTGGATAGACACAGTAAAATGAGGGCCTTTCTGCCAGAAGACAGAGTTCTGACTTATCTGGAAATTTCCTTGGATTTCTGTCTTCTAGACATGGCCTCTGCAAGACATTTCTTCAAAATTCTAGGCTTCATGGCATCCGTGATCTTCATAATATCACTAGCCAGACTAGACATGAGAAAAATTCAGTGGTACTTGAGGAATTGTTGGACCCATCATATTCATCCTTTGGATTTTCAGGTACAAGTACTGGGATTTATGAAACAAGAACTGCACTGATGGGAGAGATCAACTGTCTCTGAATCCATGGCTCCCTTTCTCTCTTCAGAACAAAGTCCAGTCTGTCCAGACTGACTCTTCAGATTTTGCATGGGGAGAAGTGTCTGTGAGAGTTCAAGTGCAAGCTTGTGGAGTTTTCACAACTTGCCAAAGCACACAAGCATAAAAGAGGTGATGGCAGCGATTCATGCCTTCAAAGTTCTTCAGCATTTACGGACTCCAGGTCCCCTCCTAGTGATCACAGACAACACTAAAATATGCCTCCAGCAATGGCACACCAAAAAAGATGCCACTCCTCCAAACAGATTTTGTTAAAATATCCGCTATTTTTTTTAGTGCTTCCGAGACTTCCTCAGAATGAATGAGTTTTGTGTTTGAGACATATATATCACAACTGGGAAGAGAACATTACATTACTTCTTGGGATTACTACACACTTAAAGAATGTTAAAAAAAAAAGTACAGTATTTCCACAAAATGACCCATGAAAACTGTCATTGCCTATCCAGATAGAACACAGTGTAAAATAAAAACACTAGCATATGTTTAAAAACTTGTTTGGATCACTACTCCAAAACATTATGATCTTAAAAAGTGTTTAATAAAATTCAAAAAAAATTTTTACTGAGTATTTTAACTTTGAATGAACTTTATTTTATTTTATTTATTTAACATTTGTTGACCAGGCTAGTCCAACTGGGCACAGTGTAAAATAAAAACACTAGCATATGTTTAAAAACTTGTTTTGATCAAATGTTATGAATCCCACTACTCCAAAACATTATGATCTTAAAAAGTGTTTAATAAAATTCAAAAAAAAAAAAATTTACTGAGTATTTTAACTTTGAATGAACTTTATTTTATTTTATTTATTTAACATTTGTTGACCAGGCTAGTCCAACTGGACACACGTCCATTTTCAGCAGAGGGCCGGGGAGAAAAGCTCCACATTTACAATATTATTTACAGTAAGAGATATACAAAAATTGAGGTACATTACAGTTTTTTTACCATACATTGGAATTTTACTCACAAATTTAGTACATATCAGGTATAGTTAGTCATAGAAATGAAACACAAGTAAAACTTTTCAACTGTACAGATGCATACTCTTTTTAGGTAACAGAAAAGTATCTAGCACATGCAGGTAAGATGATTAATACCCATTGGTAAGTGAGGTAGTTAGGGTTAGCATAGGGGCATAACCATTGTGCTTTAAGGTAAGGTTTCAGTTTGCTTTTAAATAGGGTGATTGAGGTAAGTGAGGTTAGATCACTGGGGAGGGAGTTCCAGGTTTTGCCAGTAGTATTAGAGAACAGAGAGTCACCAGCCAAATTATTTTACATATTTGCACAAGTTATTTATTAGATAAGCATAAGGTCTTTAGGCTGCTACAGGGGGTGATAAGATTTGTCAGTATTGGTGTGTTAGGTTGATAAAGGATCTTGTGGGCAACTGTTAGTTGGTTAAATGTTAGAAGATTTGGCAGCTCTAACCATCCTAGCTGTTTAAGATTGTGACAACGATGGGTTTTGTAGGTAGACCCAGTTGAAAATCTGGCAATATTATTGTAGGAGATGGCCAGCTTGTTCAAGTTGCTTTTACATAGTTTAGTATATATAGGGGAGGCATATAGTAGGGTAGAGATTGTGGGTACAGGCAATAGTGGACCTGGCTAGTGGGGTCAGAAAGGGTTTGATTCTATAGAGGGAACCTAATTTCTTGTTAACTGTTTTTACAGTACTGTTTATATGGGAATCAAAAGTAAGGTTATCTATTAGTACCCCCAGTAGTTTTGTAGTAGGATTAGGAGAGATAATAGTACCATTACTTGATGTAACAGTAAAATTAACTGGGGAGGATCTACGGGTGGGACTAAATAGTAGAAGTTTTGTTTTTTGGGGGTTCAAGATAAGACATCGGTGTAGAAGCCATTTCTCAACTGTATTAAACACGTTTTGGGTTAGTGACTGAAGATCTGATGGAGAGGTGGCTGAGCATATTAATGTTGAATCATCTGCATATTGGATACAGGTAGCTTGAGGTGTATTGCAGAATGTAAATAGTTTATAAATATAGAAAATGAGTGGTCCTAGTATGGACCCTTGAGGGACACTGCGGGTAATCGGGAGGTTAGAAGATAAGTTGTTCTCCCATAATACAGCATGTTGCCTGCTGTTTAGGTAGGATTGGAACCATTGTATAGCCAATGTATCTAGTGACAGGTTTTTGAGTATGTTAATAAGTAGTTGATGGTTTACCATGTCAAATGCTTTTGACAAATCAAAGAGGGCAAAGGATAGAAGCTCATTATTCCGATATTTATTAATGTGGTCAGAGAAGGATAAAAAAGCAGAGGTGGTGCTATGAAATGGTCTAAAACCATGTTGGCAGTTAGCTAATAAGTTGTTGTCTAATAGGAAGCTTAACTGTTGTTTATGAATGCATTTCTCCATAATTTTTACCAGTGGAGATACTATAGCTATATGTCTATAGTTTGATAATTCTATGGAGTTACCACCTTTATGCAGGAGGATAATATGTGAAATTTTCCAGATTGATGGAATGTATCCTTCAGTAATGGTTCTATTAATCAGGATGGATGTAGGGTAGGCTATGGCTTTTGCAGCCTTTTGTAGGTATTCTGCAGGTAGTAGATCTGCCAAGAGGGTGGTAGGTTTAAGTTTTTAAATGAGGGTACAGATAAGGGATACAGGAACAGATTGAAAGTGAAATGATTGAGGTTTGTTAAGAGTTTGAGGTGGTGGAAGATGAGAGGTGTCAGGGGATAGCTGACTGGCAAGTGATTGAATGGTCTCTGTGAAGAAAGTGTTGAAGGTGTTGGCTATTTGCTTGGAACTACTGTGATCAGCACCTGAAGGGGTGGGTGTGAGTGATCGACCTGGGTGTAGAAGTTTATTGATGCCTGACCAGAATTTTTGAGGTTTGTTTTGGTGAGTTTGTTGGAGCTGAAAAGTAAAAATTACTTTTGTCCAACTGTATGGCTTTTTTTGTTTTGTTTCTTAGCTGTCTAAACTTTAATTGATCTGCAGGGTCTTTAGTAGTGCGCCAGTTTGCCCAGACTTTGTTTCTAAGGAGGATCTTTTGTTCAGTAGCTTTAGAAAGCCATGGGGCTGGTTTAACCCTAGTTCTAATTGTATGAGTTGGTGCATGGCGGTCAAGAATAGTTAAGAATTTAGAATTGAAATATATAACTGCTGCTTCTAATGGTAGTTGTTTTAGGGGAGACCAATCACATGGTTTAAGTTCTTTTTGAAAGGTGTCAGGGTTGAAATCTTTGTTGGATTTTATTGTCCTATGTGTGGTTGGGTTTAGAATGTCACTCTTATTTTTAATTAAGAAGGTAAGAGAATGGTCACAGATGTCTTCGGGGAGGGTTCCTACTATGTAATTTTGGTGGTGACTACTTATTAGGATCCAATCAAGGGTGCTGCTTTCCTTGTTATTAACTTTATTGGTCCTTGTGGGGGATGTAATGGTTTAAGTAAAACCGTAAAGGTTTATATGGGTAGAAGGCTGTTCTGCAGTACAACTCTTCCAATTGATAGTAAAGTCACCAAGTACTATGGTTTCTTGTGGGTAGTTTGTGGAGTGCCAACTAAGGATATTCTCTAGGGTGTTAGTGTTATTTCCTGAGAGAAGATAAATACAGATGATATTGATAGATTTACATTTATTAAGCTGAATTTTGGAAATAAAGATTTCTGCATTAATGGCTAGGGGTGGATTAGATTCTATGGAGGTTACTTGTAAACCAGATTTATATAGTATAGCTACTCCCCCACCCTTTTTATCTTTACGGTCTAGCACACTTAAATCACTCCACCTAACTTATAACCTTCTTGCTGTCATTTTAAGGACCGTAACCAAAGATGTCTGATCATTAAGATCTGGTGAAATGTATGCATTTAATCAAAACTGCCACATTAGTTCACAATATTCAAGTAAGGTCTCCCTCTTCTTGAGTTTATATCAACCTGATCCAGTACCCAAAATAACAAAATACCCCCTGAGTATGTAATCTAAAAATTCAGAACTGAGGTGTTTGGGAGTACCAAATTTGTTCCCCTTTTGGGGAACTGCATAGCTAACAACACGACATATGAGTTTGGTTGTGGTACACCAGAGGACGTAATGACAAAAAAGTCAGGTGGAATGAATTACAATATGTCATTATGAAATATAACAATGATACTGTCAAATTACAAAAAAGTGTGACCCAGTATTGCGAGTTATTTTCCAAAATGCCAGTCTGTCAAGTGTTCTCCCAACCCCCTTTATACACCTATAGAAGAGGTTGCAATATCTTGGAAAAGGGACAAAGGGGAAAATGTCTACTGATAAACATAGTTTGAAGGGGAAAGTCAAGTGTGGTGTATGCCATCAATGTGTATATATGGTGAATAGTGACACACTGATCCTTCCTAATATTGGTGAAAGTTTTAGAGCAAGTAGATATTTTAATTGTACCTCTAAGAGAGTAGTTGTATACTTTGCTTTTGCCTTGTATGATGCTCTCCGTGTTTCACTGTTGCAGTCATCACATTTGGGTTATCTACCTGCAGGTAGCTCTCAGCCGGCCTGAATACAGAGTCTTTGGAATTTTGCGTCGGATGCTGTCACCTCTTCTATGACGTCAGGTCGTCAGGGGTATAAAACATGCAGCCGACGCCATTACATCGGTCTTTCTTGCTGTGCAGTGCCCGAAGCAGAAGCAGTTCGCAAGTGCCGGTCGGCCGTCTCCTGAAATTTTCATTTGAGTTTCAGACACGGAGTCTTCAAAAAAAGATAAGTACCCAGTTTGGGATCCTTTTTCTTGCTCTAACCGATGTCAGTAAAACTTAATTGTCTTACCTGTGGAAAGCAAATACCTCATAGAGATTTTCATTCTTACTGCATCCCCTGTTTAGGCCCAGACCACAACATCCCTCGCTGTCTGTTTTGTGCCTTGTTCGATGCCCAAACTGTTCAGCGTCGGGCTATTTTTGCAGCGAATTACTTTCATACTCGATCTGTGTACTCCGAAATGGCTTCGTTAAGTCATCCAACTACCGATCTTCCAAAAAAACATAAGGATAAAGACAGACTGCATAGGTCTAAAACTGACGACGCTTCCGTTAAGCTAGTCGCCAGTCCGCCGGTACTCAGTGAGGCACTTTCGCAGCCCCTGAGACCCATTCAGAGTCTGGTATGCTGTGAGATGCTTCTTCGACTATGGAACCTGCGGATGTCTCTACCTTGGATGGGTCCGGAGCCGCTCTGCAGGCACCGGCTTCTGAGGGTGTATTCAGGCCTACAGACATTCATATTAAACCGATGCCATCAATTTCATCCAGGCCAAAAACTCGCACTACTCCTAGAAAACCGATGACCAAACCACATGCCCAGGCCCATAAGCCTCAAAAACAAATGCTTGGAATGGCTGAAGACCTTATTACCTTAATTGGGGAAGCCAGCCTTCCCCCTCTAAGAGACCTAGAACTGAATTTCTTTCTGATTCTTCTGATCAGGAATCTGATTTTTCTGCTCTTTCTGATTACCAGGATTTGCCCTTTTCTTCTTACGAGGATTCTGATGCAGGGGATTCCATTCCCTCTGCCTCCCCTCCAGTAGATCGTTCTTTCTGTGAAACCTTGCATGTTCTTCGTGTTTCACTGTTGCAGTCATCACATTTGGGTTATCTGCTTGCAGTAGCCCTCAGTCGGCCTGATAAACAAAGTCTTGGGTCCTGCGTCGGTTGCTTTCTCCTCTTCCGTGACATCAGGTTGTCGGGTATAAAACATGCAGCCGACACCATTACATGATTCTTTCTTGCCGTGCGGTAGCAGAAGCAGTTCGCAAGTGCCGGTCGGCTGACTCCTGAAATTTTTGTTTTCGAGTTTCAGAACCGAAGTCTTCAACTAAAGCTAAGTACCCCGTTGGGGAAACTTTTTCTTGCTCCTTACCGATGTCAGTAAAAGATAATAATTGCATTTCTTGTGGAAAGCAAATACCTCACAAAGATTTTCATTCATACTGTATTCCTTGCCTAGGCCCTGACCACGACATACCTTGCTGTCGGTTTTGTGCCTTATTTAACCTACACACTATCTGTCATCTGTATATTTACGCCTCTAAATGTTTCGGTTCTGGCTTCAATTATCCAAAAATTTCGGCGATAAGCCATCCGACTACTGGCATTCTGAAAAAACGTAAAGATAAAGACAGAGACAGGCCTCCTAGGTCCAAAGCTGCAGACAATGCTTCTCCTAAGCCAGTCGCCAGTTTGCCGGTACTCAGTGAGGTGCTTTCATAGTCCCTGATACCTGCTACTTCTGATTCTTAGGCCTCTACTGAGACCCATTCGGAGTCCGGTATGCCGCGAGATGCATCAACTGTGGAACCTGAGGATGTCTCTACCTTGGATGGGTCTGGAGCCGCGGTGCAGGCACCAGCTTCTGAGGGTATATTCAGGCCTGCGGACTTGCATATTAAACAAACGCCTCCTTCTTTAAGGCCTTAAACCTCAAACCATGCCTAGAAAACTGACGCTCAGGCCTCTATGCCTAAAAAACAAATAAGAATGGCTGAAGACCTTATAACTTTAATCAGGAGAAGCCAACCATCCTCTTCTAAGAGACCTAGGACTGAATTTGTTTATGAATCTTCTGACCAGGATTCTGATTTTTTCTGATTATCTGGATTTACCCTTATCTACTTATGAGGATTCTGATGCGGTGGACTCTATTCCCTCTGCTTCCCCTCCAGAGGATTTCTCTTTTGGTGAAACCTTGCACACTCTAAGGGAGCATTTCCACTGGGAAAGCCAGGATTTCTCTGATTCGACAGAGGCTTAGGGACTTCTTGCTCCTGCCACAACATAGGCCTTTAGCTATACCTCCTGTACTAGACATTGTTGTTGATGCCTGTTTGGAATCTAGTTTGGCCCCTGATTCTTTGCCTCCTGCTCCCAGAAAGCCTGACAGATTTTACCAGGTTCCTGATTCTCACAAGTTCCTTTTTAAAAATCCTATTGCGGATCCAGAAACTATTTCACAGGGACCCAAGGGCATTAAGGCTTCTACTGCCAAAATTTGTACCCCTTCTGATAGAGACTCCAGGGCGCTGGATAGATGGGGTAAGAGGGTTTACACTTCTGCAACCTTGGCCATTAGGGCCTTAACATATTATTGCATTGCTTAAACAGAAAATTATGTTGATTCCTGACTGTGCTGAAAATAAGGATTTACAGGTTTTAATGCATTCTGCTGAACAGGTTGGAAAACATACTTTGCAATGTGGGTTTGATTCATTAGAGGCCTCTTGCAGGGCTGCTGTCACTGGGTCTGTACTCAGAAGGCATGCTTGGCTTAAGGAGCGATCTTTGCCTGATCATGTTAAAGCTAAACTGTTGGATGCTCCCTTAAATCAGGACCGCCTGTTTGGCAACAAAGCTGAGGAAGTTCTTAAAAAGATGGAAGATAAAGCTAAATCTGTGCAAACTGTTAGGCATTGGCCCTCTAAGAATTGGTCCTTTCCTGCCCCTTCCAGGCCTTCTCTATCCAAACCCAGACCCAGCAGAAACACCAGGTTTCAGTACCAGGGTACGCACATGACTAAGCAGTGGGGGGCTTCCACTTCCAAATCTGGGAGTAGTAAGACTCCCCCCTATGGAAAACTGTCTCAAGGACTTGACTTTAAAACTTCCAAGCACTTCTCAACTGACTGCTCCTTTAGGGGGAAATATTGGTCTGCAGGCAAAAAGCTGCAAACTCATTAACCAGGACAAATGAGTTTTAAATAGTGTCCCAAGGATACAGATTTCACTTCCACACATTACCAACGCCAAACGGTTGGCCAGATCTACCCCCAAATCAGTTGGCAGAGGCTCAAAAGCAAATACTCTCCCTTTTAAACATAAAAGCTATTGAAACTGTACCAGAAGAGGAAAAAGGACAAGGTTTCTACTCGAGACTTTTCCTGGTACCCAGAAAAAACAATTCATGGCGTCCTATCCTGGACCTGTCTACTCTAAACACCTTTTTGGTGATTCCAAAATTCAAGATGCTGACTCTTCACCAGTTGCTTCCTATGCTAGGAAAAGATGCCTGGATGACAACACTCAATTTAAAAGAAGCATACCTGCACATCCCAATCAGGGAATCTTGCAGAAGATACCTACGCTTCAAAGTAGGCTGCAATCACTACCAGTTCTTTGCACAGCCCTTTGGTTTATCTACTGCGCCCAGGGTATTCACAAAGTGCTTAGCCCCAGTCATTGCATTTTGCAGGCAAAGAAATATTCAAATGTACCCATACCTGGACGATTGTCTAATTCAGGCAGAAAGCCAGGACATAATTTTGAATCATCTGGGTTTTGTATAAAGAGTGCTAACTTGTCGGGATACACTATAAACTAAAAGAAATCACACCTGGTACCCTGTCAACAAATTATATTCCTGGGAGCAAGCTTGAATACAACTTCCCAGATGGCTTTCTTCATGCCAGAGAAACAAATTCATCTGACAACCTGTTATGTGGTATATAAGCAGGGGGGTACCCATTCTTACCCCCTCTGCAGACAAGCCATGGCATTGTGGAACACAGCCTTGAGCTACCAAGTGCATCTACAAGCTCAATTCCTGCCGGGCAAACTAAATACGCTGGCAGACGGACTAAGCAGAAACCTCATGGACCCACACGAGATTTTCAACATGCTGACAAAACAAATGGGGGAGCCCAGGTATAGACCTGTTTGCCTCCCAGAACTACCAATTGGACAAATTTTGCATAAGGACTCCCCACAAACCGGCTTGGAAAGTGGATGCCCTGTCCTTCAGCTGGAAAAAACAGTTTATGCCTTTCCTCCTCTGCCTCTCCTCTCCAAAGTACTACTAAAGATCAAACAGGACAAACCAAGGACGATATTGATTGCACCAGACGGGCCTCACCAACACTGGTGTACCCCCTCTTGCGCAGTTTGTCACTGTTGGTCCCATGGCACCAGCCTCTGACCCGTACCATGTTGTCTCAACAGGAGTATCAGATTCTGCACCCTCAGCTTCAAACCCTGAACCTAGCAGCATGGCTAATTATCTAATCTCTCCCATACCATACCTCAGTAAACCAGTGATGGATATCATTTTAGAGGCAAGGAGGCCTAGTACTAGAAAATCTTATGCTGAAAAATGGAAAAAAATTCTGTGCCTGGAACCAATCTCAAGGGATGAGCACAGCAGTGCCCAACTTACCTCAGATTTTACAATATTTAACTGAGATGCTTCACAAGAGACTTTCATTTTCCTCCTCCAAAATTCACGCGTCAGCCATTTCAGCTTACTATAATACAGAACCTCCCCTCTTCTCGCATCCACTGCTCAAGCAGTTCCTCAGAGGGGTCAAAAATTTAAGACCACCCAGGAGAGCCCCAACTCCAGCCTGGGACCTTAACTTTGTATTGGAGAAACTCACTCTTCCTCCTTTCGAGCCAGCTGCTAGTGCAGATTTAAAATTCCTTTCTTGGAAAACAGCCTTTCTTTTAGCTATCACTTCAGCAAGAATGGTATCTGAATTACAGGCCCTTATGGCTGTGGAGCCTTTCATCATCTTTCTTGTGGACATTGTATCCCTCAGAACCAATCCCTCCTTCATGCCCAAGGTAGTTTCCAGTGTGGCTCTCAATCAGTCCATTCATTTGCCAACCTTCTTTCCCAATCCACAGAACAAAGGGGAATGGATACTCCACTCCATAGATGGGCACAGACACCTTAGATTTTACTTGGATAGTACTAAATCTCAAAGGAAATCTGAACAACTGCTGGTGGCATTTGCTGCAGGGGCAGAGGGGAAGGCCATCTCATAGCAAACCATTTCTAAATGGATAGGCCATTGCATTCATATCTGCTACAAGCACCATGGAAAAACCTATCCCACAGGGGATCAGACCCCATTCAACCAGGGCTGCATCTACCTCTACAGCCTTGTCAGATGTGTTCCTACCAGGGACATCCTAGAAGCCGCTACCTGGGGTTCTGTACATACCTTCACCAAGCATTACCATTTGCCAATTTTCTCTAGTCCAGAGCTGGCTTTGCCACTGCAGTCTTGCAGGGTCTTATAGCTGGTCCTAATGCTGTCTAACTTCCTTCTCCCTTCCTTAGCTTTGGGAATCTACCCAAATGTGATGAATGCAACAGTGAAACACGAAGAACATAGAACAGTTGTGTACACTTACCATAAATGTATATGTTAGAATGTATTTACTGTTGCAGTCCTGGTTACCCTCCCTTTAGCCCGCTGATTTCTTTGACTATACCTCTACTATTCTTTACTATGCTTAAAAGCTTTTTGGTATATTTGCTTTTTTATTGGCGGTATATCCTTGTATTTTTTGTGTACATATGTTTTATTGCTTCCCATTAAGGGGGCACCTGACATCTGGGGCAAGAAAAACTGATGTATTGGCGTTGGCTGTATGTTTTATACTCCTGACGACCTGACGTCACGGAAGAAGAGACGGCAACCGATGCAGAACCCAAGACTTTGTAAATCAGGCCAACTGAGGACTACTGCAAGCAGATAACCCAAATGTGATGACTGCAACAGTGAATACACTCTAACATCAACATTTATGGTAAGTGTACACAACTGAGTTCAAAAAGAGACTTGGGGAATTTACTCCTGCCTCAACACAGGCCTTTAGCTATCCCTCCTGTTCTGGACATTGTAGACTATGCTTTCTTGGAATCTAGCCTTACCCCAGACACTTTGCCTCCAGCTCCCAGAAAACCTGACAGGTACTACAGAGTACCTGACTCTCACAAGTTCCTCTTCAAGAATCTTTCTGCGGATCCAGGGACCATTTCCCAAGGACCAAAAGGAATTAAGGCTACTGCTGCCAAAAATTCTACCCCTTCTGATAGAGATTCTAGAGCCTTAGACAGATTGGGTAAGAAGGTGTACACTTCTGCTACTTTGGCCATTAGGGCTTTAAATTGCCAGTTTCGTATGTGAAAGTATTAGCAGCATATTATGGGACTACTTAAACAGAAAATGGTGTTGATTCCTGACTGTGCTGAACACAGAGAATTGCAAGATTTAATGCATTCTGCAGAACAAGTTGGTAAACATACTTTGCAATGTGGTTTTGACGCTTTAGAAGCATCTTGCAGGGCTGCTGTCACTGGGTCTGTACTTAGAAGGCATGCTTGGCTTAAGGAACAAAACCTGCCAGATCATGTTAAAGCTAAATTACTGGATGCTCCCTTAAACCAAGACTTCCTTTTTGGCAACAAAGCAGAAGTCATCCTCAAAAGGATGGAGGAAAAAGCTAAATCTATGCAAACTGTTTTAAAGATTTCCTACAAGTACAGCCTCCCAGATTCCGTAGGCATTAGCCTTCAAAGAACTGGTCCTTTCCAGTCCCTTCCAGGCCTTCAGTCCAAACCCAGGAACAGCAGACCACCTAGGCTACAGTCTCAGGCTGCGCACAGACCTAAGCAGTGTGGGGGCTCCCAGTCCCAAAGCAGGGAGTAGTAAGCCACCCCCTGTGGAAAAATGGCACAATGACGTAACCTTAACCCTTCCAAGCCCTGCTCAACTACCTGCTCCCTTAGGAGGAAAGCTCGCCCTGCATGCAAAAAACTGGGAACTCATTACCCAGGACAAATGGGTTTTAAATATAATCTCCCAAGGATACAGATTCCACTTCCACACACTACCAACCCTAAATGATTGGGCAGACCTACCCACAAATCAATGGGCGGAGGCCCAACAGCAGGTTCTCTCTCTTCTCAGTATCAGGGCTATTCAGCCTGTCCCAGCCAACAAAGGGGACAAGGTTTTTATTTAAGACTTTTTCTGGTACCCAGAAAAGACAACTCCTGGCGTCCTATCCTGGACCTCTCTATTCTCAACACCTTTCTGGTGGTTCCAAAATTCAAAATGCTAACTCTTCAACAGCTTCTTCCTATGTTAGCCAAGGATGCCTGGCTGGCAACCCTAGACCTAAAGGAAGCTTACCTGCACATCCCAATAAGGGAATCTTGCAGGAAATACCTATGCTTCAGAGCAGGTTCTATGCACTGTCAGTTCTCTGCACTTCCCTTTGGCTTGTCTACTGCGCCCAGGCTATTCACAAAGTGTCTAGCTCCAGCCATTGCATTTTGCAAGCAGAGAAATATTCAAATTTCCCCATACTTGGACGATTATCTGATTTGGGCAGAAAGCCAGGACTTGCTATTACAGCACCTGGTATTCGTAAAGAAACTTCTAACCTCACTGGGGTACACCATCAACAAAAATAAATCTCACCTAGTACCCTGCCAACAGATTGTATTCCCAGGAGCAAGCTTGAACACAACTTCCCATATGGCATTCCTCACTCCGGAGAATCAAGTTTATTTGACAGACTACTTCAAACTGTTGGCCACAAAACCCCAGCTATCTGCAAGAAAATACTGCAAGCCCTGGGGTTCATGGCCTTTTGCATTCTGCTAATTCCATATGCAAGACTGCATGTGAGGAAACTCCAATGGTATCTAAAAAGCCTGTGGTGTCAACATTCTCAGGACCTGGAAACAATAAATGTTATGTAGTCCAATCTCGCCCACATTCTTACCCGTGGGTTCGGAGGCGAATATCGGCTCTGACTCGGCCAAACTTTTCTAGCTTAAAGTCTTCTATTGGCTGGGCTAAGCAGGTATCCCATGATGCACTGCTCCATACCCCCAGATCTCGTTTGCCGCTCATGTAGCTCGGACGTGGTCTCACTCTTGGCTGTGGCTAAGTACCCTTTTTCTTGTTTTTCTGAGAAAACTTGTTATAAACAAAAAAGCTATTTTAATAGCTATTTCTATTTGGTGTTGTATTGTTTTTTTTCTGTAGTGTGTTTGTGGTATCCTGCTAACTGTTCTGTCGGGCTAGGCCCGTTTCAGTTAGAGGACCTAGTCCTCCCCTCTCGTCCTGTATTGTTTGTGCTAAAACCGTTTTAGTTAGAGGTTTTAGCGTCTGTCTCCCCTTGGTGTACGTGGTAAAAAAAAACGTTTTAGTTAGAGGTTTTTTAGCCTTTAGTGTCTCAGTGCGTGTCCCATCTTAGGTTTGTGTGCGCGCTGTGTAAAAAAAACTTGTTCCCGCGTTTTGTGGTGCTTTGCGTGTCTGTGTCCTTCCTGTCAGATAGTGACTTGTGCAGTGTTGTGGTATTGTGATTACTTGTTGAAATATGTCCAAGGATTCCAAGGAGCACAAACCTTCATGTTTTAAAAAGTGCTCTAAGTGTGGTTACAAGATGTCCATCACCGATGGACATTCTATTTGTGTTTATTGCCTGGGAGCAATCCATCTGCAGGAGTCCTGCAGCTTCTGCCGTGCTTTTAGTCCCAGGGTGCTCCAAGAAAGAAAAAGTAAGCTGGTTTTAAAGGGACTCTTGAAACCCTCATTTGATGAGGCCATGGATTCTGCTTCCAGTTATAAATCTAAGTCCTCAAAGTCAAAAAAGAGATCTCCGGCTCCTGTTTCCTCGGAGCCTCTGGAGAAAGTCACAAAACTTGCTTCGACCTCCTCGGCTCCACTGTCCTCGGGGCCGCAGGAAGAGTCTGTGTTGATGGAACTGGCGTTGGCTCCAATTACATTGGAACCTCTTCGGAGCCGATCGCCCAGTCGTAGACAAGTGTCACCTGAGAGGAGATCTCGATCTCCCTCCCTGTCCTCCAAATCCTCCAGGACTCTTTCAGATGTGGATGTTGATAGGGTGGTGCAGAGGATCCTCCAGTCACCAGTTGTGGCGGCTCTGGAGCCCGTCCCGATACTTTCTTTGATCATTCCTCCGAGCACATCTCTATCTTCGGAGCCAGAGTGTTCTGCTCCATGTGATGTTCCTAGGTCGGTTCAGATGGCCCCCCCGGGCCTATCGGTACCGATGTCAGCTCCGACCCTGTTGGCGCCATCCATGGGGTTCGGAACTCGGGATTCTTCAGTCGGGCCCGAGGGGGACATCTCGGGACATATTTCGGTTCCGAGACTCCCGCTCGGTGCCTCGGCTCGAGGAACCCAGACCCCTGTCATGGTCTCGGAGGCTGGCCGGTCCTCTGATTCAGGGGGGCCTGCCTTTGATGCCATGCGGACTGCGCTGGCCAGATCGTCAGCTACATCATGCGGGTCGAGCATTCTGTCCCCCACCACTCCGGTGAGAACCTCTGTCCACCACCTATCTGTAGACAGCGGAGCACCGAGGCCTAGGGATACCCCCACGAGTGGTCCCAAGTTTCTGAGGGCCCTTCAGAGTTCATGCCTGAGGAGCCCCCTAGAAATAAAACGTGCAAGAGGAAGCGCATAGACTCTCAGGATGAGTCTCTCACCTCCGATACTGACCTCAAGGAATCTGAGGGGGTCCCCCAAGTCATCCTCTGATGATGTTTCCTTCTCCGTCATCCTGGAGATATTGAAACAAAGAGGTGACTGGCCGTCCAAAGCCCCCTCTGAGGAGGAGTCAGTCTTCCTGAAGGCCTTTGCTGCTCAGCCCTCCGCCTCCTGGGTGTCCCCACCCTTCGAACTTCTGGACTTAATTTGTCGGAGGGTGTGGGAGAACCCTGATTCTGTGGAGCCCGTACACAGGCGACCCAATAAGTTTCTTTCTGCTCCCCAGGGTAAGGAGTTTTTGTCCAAAGGAGTCCCTGTGGATGCCATGGTGGTGGCGGCAGCCACTCAGAAAGAAGTAGCTGAGACTTCTTCCTCTGTCCATCCTCCTAACAAGGAGTCTAGGACCATGGACCGGTATAAGAAGCATACCCTCTCGTCAGCAACCTTTACCTTACGGTTGCTGAACTATCTGTCTCATTTTACTCTGCTCCAGAGAGATCTCCTCCAGGAGTTGGGAGATACTCTTGCGGGTAACGTTCCTGAGGCGGTGGCCCAGACGGTTAACGCCCAGGTGTCTACCCTCAATTCCATCTTTAACTCCTCCATGCGGCTCATTTCATATGCAGCCGATGAAGCGAGTAGGGCAGGAAGCTCAGGAGTCGCCCTTAGATGGCAAGCCTGGCTGTGCCTTTGTCATTTTGCGGAGGCCTTCGTCTTCTTTCACTGACTCCCCCTTTGATGGTTCTTCTTTGTTCGGAACCAAAGTGAAAGACACCCTCACCAGGTGTGAACAAGAGGGAAAGACCCTGTCTGCTGTAGGGGTCCGTTTTTCCCTTCCCTCTAGGCCATACCCCAAGGCCCAGCGGGGTGGGAAGATGTGGTTCAAAAAATCACAGAGGTTTGTTCCTGGCGCACAAGGTGAGTCCCCCTCCAGAGGCAGAGGAGGGGGAGGTTATTCAGGGAGACGCCGCCCTAGAGGCAGAGTGGGCCCCCGCAATTCGGGAGACTGCGATTCCTTTTGCGTTTCTCCCTACCATCGTTCCTGATGGGATGCCCGACTGTGCTTTTCTGGAGCCAGTCGGGGGTCGAATATCATTATACCCCGTAAGCCTGGCAAAGTATCACCCAGGACCGATGGGTATTACGAATAATTTCCGGAGGTTATGTCAATCCCTTTTCGTCAGACCCCCCTCGAGTCAGAAAAATCCTGGACGTTCCACCCAGTCAAAGGGATCAAGCAGCTTAAGAGGTTTCAAAGCTGCTAGGAAAAGGAGCCATCCAGCGTGTCCCCTCAGACCAAGTCGGATTAGGGACTTGAGATTCTTTTTGGTGCCGAAAAGAACAGGGGACCCGAGACCCATATTAGATCTCAGCCAACTGAACAGCTATGTACAGAAGTCCAAGTTCCGTATGGTCACACTACAATCGATTCTCCCATTGTTGGGAGTAGTAGTATGGATGTGCTCCATCGACCTGAAGGATGCTTACTACCATGTCAAAATGGGCAGGGCATCCAGGAGTTACCTGCGCTTCCGGCTGGGAACCAGTCATTTCCAGTTTCGAGCCCTGCCCTTTGGTCTCACCACAGCCCCCAGGGTGTTCACTGAGTGTGTGGCGGTGGTGACAGCTCACTTGAGACGTCAAGGATTCCAAGTATTTCCATATCTGGACGACTGGCTCCTTACCGCCCCCACCAGTCATCTACTAATCCAAACCAAGGATGCTACCATCACTCTCTGTCAACAGTTGGGCATAACACTAAATTGGGAAAAATCTGCCTTGTTGCCCTCACAGCGTGGCATTTTTATAGGCGCAGTATTAGACACCATTGGAATGCGAGCATTCTTACTGCAGGAAAGAATCAGAGTCTTAACAGCAACAGGTGCACGCCCTGATGCCCCTGAGAAAAGCGAAGGCAAAATGGGTTCTTCAACTCCTGGGGACCATGGCAGCAACAATTATGTTGGTCCCTTTAGCGAGACTGCACATGAGGCTCCTTCAGTGGCTCCTCTTTGCTCAATGGTCTCTCGAAAAACTTCCACTTTCTCACCCTATTTTGCTCACGGACGATGCAAACAGGATCTCAGTTGGTGGCTTTGCACCAACAATCTGGACAGGGGCAACCCCTTCGTTCCACCCACCCCGGTTGCCACAGTGACCACGGATGCCTCCTAGATGGGGTGGGGGGGCATTATCTAGGCAGGACAGTCCAAGGCACATGGCAAGATCATGCGATACATCTGCATATCAACGTTCTAGAGATGAGAGCGGTGCTACTTGCGTTGCAGGCACTTCAGAGCTTTCTACCTCTAGGGACTATTGCAATACACTCGGACAACATGTCAATGGTGTGGTATCTGAACAAGCAGGGGGGAACCAGATCTTACCCCTTTGCAGAGAGGCCATGCGAGGGTGGCAGTGGGCAGTATCTTCCCAATGGTTTCTGGTGGCAATGCACATTCCGGGGAAGTCCAGCGTGATAGCGGACAGGCTAAGCAGAGCTATTCTGATGCCTTACGAGTGGTCCCTGAATCGTCTAGTTGCAGAACGAATCTTCAGCAGATGGAGTCAGCCTTGCTGCGACCTTTTTGCCAGCCCCCGCAATGCAAAATGCAGCAGCTACTTCACGCTGATCCCCCCACAGGGGGAGTCACCCAGGGACGCTCTAGTTCACGATTGGCCCTCCTGTCTGCTCTATGCTTTCCCTCAGTTTCCCTTGCTATCAAAGGTGATTCAGAAAGCGCAATCCTTGGGAAGCAGAATGAGTCTGATTTGCCCCACACTGGCCTCGTCAAGTCTGGTTTCCCTTTCTCCAACCCTACATTGTGGACACTCCTTGGATTCTGGACCCACAACCAGATTTACTGACACACATGTTGGGACAGTTCCACCCCTCTCTGCTGACCCTCCGGTTGGCAGCCTGGCTGCTCCACTTTCATCATTAGTTAGGCTTCATCACTTTTCACCTGAGGTAGTTCATATTTTATCATCCTCTCATAAGCCCTCTACTAGGAAGATTTATTCTAGCAAGTGGAGAAGATTTTCTATTTGGGCGCATACCCAAGGAATTGATCCTTACACAGCCCCAATTGCTTCAGTCTTTGAGTTTTTGTCTATGCTCTTCCATCAGGGTTCAGCGTCAGCTACCATTAAAGTTCAATTGGCAGCGATTTCTAACTTTCATGTTGCTAATGAGCCTAGTCTGATGGCTTACAGACTCTGTAAGGCTTTCCTGAAGGGCACTCTATTACTCCGTCCTCCGGTCTCTGAACCTATCATGCCCTGAGATCTAAATTTTATCCAGATGGATATCCAGTTGCATCTCTTTCGCTTACTCCACAGGAGGAAAAGACCTGCCGTTTCCGGTCAAGGCTCACTCTATTCGGGCTGTTTCTACATCTACAGCCTATCAAGCCAGATTGTCTATGGATGTTGTTTGTGCTGCAGCTACTTGGGCTTCTTCTCACACATTTGTTACTCATTACAAGTTGGACGTCGTATCTAGGGGCAGGTCGTCCTTTGGTTCCACAGTACTCAGAAGTATTTTCCTATGAGCCCCCCAGGATGTAGGCGCTAGGGACACTGTCCCACAGGTAAGAATGTGGGCGAGATTGGACTACATAACATCAAGAAGTTATATACTCACCATAACGTTCGATGTATGTAGTCCATCTCGCCTCACATTCTTACTTACCCTCCCACCTTCTCCCTTCTTGGAGGATCTGGAGGTTGGGTTTTATTTACAGAGTTCCCTTCACTTTTAGCTTATTTTTCTTTACCTGGATGTTGTTATGCATGGGGTATGAATGAGTGTTCGCAGCAAACTAGATCTGGGGGTATGGAGCAGTGCAGCATGGGATACCTGCTTAGCCCAGCCAATAGAAGACTTTGAGCTAGAAAAGTTTGGCCGAGTCAGAGCCGATATTCGGCTCCGAACCCATGGGTAAGAATGTGAGGCGAGATGGATTACATACACCGAACGTTATGGTGAGTACATAACTTCTTGGTTCTATCATTCCTTGTATGAAGACAAAGTTCCTTTGGTGGGCAGAGGCCTGCTACCACAAGAAGGGACTTCCTTTCACTCTACCCCCTGCCACCCAAACCCTAAAAACAGACGCATCAGACTATGCATGGGGGGCTCACATGGCAGGGCAGTGCATTCAGGGCAAATGGAACCCGAGACAGATGCACCTGCATATCAATCAAAAAGAAATGTTAGCTGTACAGAATGCTCTGACAGCCTTCAAAGACTGTATTCTTCCAGGACAACTATTGGTAAAGACAGACAACACCACAGTTATGTGGTACATAAACAAATAGAGGGGAACCCACTCATACCCTCTCTGCAGACTAGACATGGCTCTGTGGAACACAGCCTTGAGCTACCAAGTACATCTACAAGCTCAATTCCTGCCAGGCAAACTAAACTCACTGGCAGACGACCAGCAGAAATCTCAGACCCACTCGAATGGAAACTAGAACCAAAAATATTCAACCTCTTGAGGAACAAATGGGGGACTCCAGAGGTAGACCTGTTTGCCTCCCCTCAGAACTATCAATTGAAAAATTTCTGCACAAGAACTCCCCACAGCCAGGCTTGGAAAGTGGATGCCCTGTCCTTTACCTTGGAAAGGCTCTCAGTTTATGCCTTCACCCCCTCTGCCTCTCCTCTCAAAGGTGCTATTAAAGATCAAACAGGACAATCAAGGACAATACTGATTGCACCAGATTGTCCACGCCAGCACTGGGTACCCCCTCTTGCGCAGTATGACACCTCTGCAGCCATAGCTCCTGCCTCAGACCCCTTCCCTGCTGTCCCAGCAGGCGGGCCAGATTCTGCACCCTCAGCTTCAAACCCTGAACTTTGCAGCCTGACCAATCTCCTGAGCTCTTGTCTAGCATCACTCAGTAAGCAGGTGCTGGATGTCATTCTGGAGGCAAGGAGGCCTAGTACTAGAAAATTCTATGCTGAAAAGTGGAAAGATACTGTTCCTGGAGCCAGGCTCAGGGGATGGGCACAACGGTGCCCAGCTTACCTCATATTCTGCAGTACTTAACAGAAATGCTCCAGAAGGGCCTATCCTTCTCGTCAATTAAAATTCATGCCGCTGCCATTTCAGCACATTATAATACTGAGCCACCCCTCTTCTCTCACCCCTTGCTAAAACAATTCCTTAGAGGGGCCAAAAATTTAAGACCCCCCCAGGAGAGCTCCCACTACAGCCTGGGACCTTAACTTTGTATTTGAAAAGCCCCACCCTTTGAGCCAGCTGCAACAGCAGAGTTGAAATTCCTTTCTTGTAAAACAGCCTTCCTTCTAGCCATCACTTCAGCAAGAAGAATGTCTGAATTACAGGCCCTCATGGCAGTGGAACCCTTCATTATCTTCCATGCGGACAGGGTTTCCCTCAGAAGTAATCCTTCCTTTATGCCCAAGGTGGTGTCTAGTGTGATCTTAAATCAGTCCATTCATTTGCCTATTTTTTTCCCTAATCCACAAAACAAAGGGGAACGAATACTGCACTCTCTGGACGTGCACAGACAACTTAGACTTTATTTGGACAGGACTAAGCCTCTCAAAGTCTGAACAGCTGCTAGCTGGCTTTGCTGCAGGGACAGAGGGGAAGGCCATTTCAAAGCGCACCATTTCCAAATGGATAGCACATTGCATTCATTTCTGCTACAAGCACCATGGAAAACCTACCTCACAGGGGATAAGATCTCATTCCACCAGGGCTGCATTTATCTCTGTGGCTTTTTTCAGAGGAGTCCCTACCAGGGACATCCTAAAAGCTGCTACCTGAAGCTCTGTACATTCACCAAGCATTACCACATGCCTATCTTTTCTAAATCCAGAGCTGGATTTGCCACTGCAGTCCTGCAGGGCTTAATAGCTGGTCCTAATGCTCTTTACCTTCCTCCTCCCTTCCTTAACTTTGGGAATCAACCCAAATGTGATGACTGCAACAGTGAAGCATGATGAACATAGTACAGTTGTGTACACTTACCATAAATGTAGATGTTAGAGTGTATTCACTGTTGCAGTCCTGGTTGCCCTCCCTTCACCCCCCTGACTTCTCTTGGCTATATCGTTACTTCTTGTTTGGTATGTTTATTTTTTGTGATGTATTTGCTTTTTGATGGGGGTGTACCATACCATATAATTGCTTCCTATTGTGGGGGCACCTGACATCTGGGGACAAGAAAAACTGATGTAATGGCATCGGCTGCATGTGTTATACCCCTGATGACCTGACGTCGTGGAAGAAGAGAGAGCATCCGATGCAGAAATCCGAAGACTCTGGTATTCAGGCTGGCTGAGGGCTACCTGCAGCTAGATAACCCAAATGTAATGACTGCAGCAGTGAATACACTCGAACATCTACATTTATGGTAAGTGTACACAACTGTACTTTTCTCCTATTATGTGGGAAAGACAGGACGTGCCCTGAAGAATAGAATATATGAACCAGAAGTATGAGGTCAGTAAAAAGGTAGAAACAAATGCTCTATAGACATGCTGCCATGTGCCCCCAAAATAGATTTTTATTTTGGGTACTGGATCAGATTGATATCAGTACAAGAAGGAGGGTCGTGGGAAACCTTACTTGAATATTGTAACTTAGGTGTCAGTTATGATTAAATGCATGTACTCCACCAGATCTTCATGATCAGATATCTTTGATTCCGGTCCTTAAAATGAGAGCAACAAAGTTCATTCATGTTAGGTTGAGTGATTTAAGCATGCTAATGTTCATTCCAGGTTAAAATGTTCAGTAAAAAAATTTTGAATTGTATTGAACACTTTTTAAAGTCATAATGTTTTGAGTAGTGGGTTTCATAACATTTGATTTCAAAACGAGCTTTTAAACACATGCTTGTGTTTTTATTTTACACTGTGTTCTATCTGGATAGACAATGACAGTTTTTATGAGTCATTTTGTGGAAACGTACTGTTATCATTCTGATGAAGTCTTTTTAAAGACGAAAGCACTAAATAAATAGTGGATATTTTAACAAATTGTTTGGAGAAGTGGCATCTTTATCACTGTGCCATTGTTGGAGATATTTTTTAGGGTTATTTGCACATTTTGCACCAATTGTTGCCAATTTGTTTGGTGGTCAAAGACAACACTATCATGATGTGGTAACTGAGCAAGCAAGGTGGTGTAAGGTCATACTGTCTCTGCCGGTTAGCAATCATGGCCTGGGAGCTGTCTCTACAGCTTTCTGTGACTCTACAGGTCTTAATCATTCTGTCAGAGCAAAACACAGTGACAGTCAATACTAAACAGATCCTGGACAGATTCTCTTGACTGGAAACTCCACGTGGATGTCTTCCTTGACTTAATATAGATGTGGGAACACCTCAAGTAAATTTGTTTGCCTCCTTTCATAAAATTCATTCAGCCACAACCCCTTTTTTGCACATGGGGTCAGGGTGTCACTTCATCAATGACATACATCTAGAACCAAGGTTTTACACCACCGGGTGGCTAGCCCTACTGCAGTAGCTCTTCCACACCAGACATTTGCACGCAATTCACACCTGTGGCCAGTTTAGTGTGTCCAATCCACCTACTATATCTTTGGAATGTGGGAGCAAACCAGAGCAACTGGTGGAAACCACACGAATACAAGGAGGACATACAGACTCCATACAAAGGCACCCCAGCTGATAATCAAACAGGGTAACCTCTTGCTGTGAGGCGACAGCACTATCCACTGTGCCACCTAGACAGCTGAAAAAACTCTGCTCAAGACATCCTTGCAGCCATGCTGTTGGAAAACAGATGCTGTGTCATTCCCATGGTCAGAATTGTTCCTGTATGCATTTAAACACTTTCTAGTAATTCCCAAGGTACTTCTAAAGATTCTAAAAGAATTACCAGAGATCAATGTTGTAACCCCATTTTTGTCCAGGCAGCGTTGGTTCTTCCTTTTAATGAAATTGGCCAAGGGCAATTACCATAAGCTTCCTCACAGACTAGATCTGTTCAGACAGCATCACAGGCAAATGGTGCACCCCATCTTAGAGCAGTTCTGTTTTTCCATGCAGATGTTTCAGCCAGTATTTAAGGGTGTAAGAAAACCTGCAGCTAGAAAATCTTACACTTACAAATGAAAGTTTTTTTTTTTAGGTGGTGCCTAGGCAAATAACAGGTCCTGAAGTTAGTGTGTGAGCTATTTACAAATGGTTTGTTGTATGCATCTGTGAAAGTGCATCTTGCAGTCATCTCAGCTTGTCTGCCCATGGATCCCCCTCTTTTTACTCTTTTTGTGGTCAAACAGTTTATGAAGGGGTGTTGCACATGAGACCCCTTGAAAACCAATTCCTCCTCCTCCCTGGGACCACCTTTCTTAGGGGTTGCCACAGCGGATCACCTGTCCGCTCATGATTGGCAATGGAGTTTTACAGTGTCGAGTTGCCAGCCCGGCGCCCAACCTTCCACAGAAGGCACACACATGCATACACTCACACCTAGGGCCAATTTAGAGAGTCCAATCCACCTACTGCATGTCTTTGGGATGTGGGGGGAAACCGGAGCACCCGGAGGAAACCCACGCGACCACAGGAAGGACATGCAGACTTTACACAGAAGGCACCCCAGCCGAGGATCGAACCGGAGAACCTCTTGCTGTGAGGTGACAATGCTAACCACTGCACCACCGTGGCCGCCCTCCCTGGGACCACCTTTGTTTTTAAAAAATTGATCTTGCCTCATTTTGAACCTGACTCTTAAGCGGATTTGCAAATTTTTAAGTGGAAGATTGTTTTACTTATTGCTTGAATTTCTCAGTTGCAAGATGTCTTTCTGTTATCACTGTTGCATTTGTCCTTGCCCAAAGGGGTATCCTGATGAGGATAACCATACATCTCACCAGCATACCAAAGCCTTTAGGCCCTTCTGAGCTGCATACAACAGATGCATGTCCTGCTCCCAAGGCGTAAACTACGTAAGTGACTTATGAGTGCAAAATCCTCAGAAGTACTTTACTGTCAATCTTAATGCTATTTTTTTAATTGGATATCAGTCATGTTATTTCAGCTACCAAGCTGAAGGCAGATATGTAACCCGTTGGGCACTCTTCCTTGTATTTCTCTTGTTGTGGTTACTTGTTTTACATGTCATCCAGAAAGGGGGAAATGTGAGTGTAGGTGGCAGATTCTCCATAAAGATAGATACGAGAAGTGCCTTAGCTCTTCAGGTGCAGGGCATGATCACACACAGTACATTTGCTAGGCCTTTGTACCCAAGGCCCTGAGCAGCCATCTGTTCTTATACATGTGTTTGGAAAACTAGCATCTGAAGTTGTTAGCTCAGGGAACCATGGGTTCTGGTTCTGTCTGCTTGGGCATTCAGCCACTTACTAAAAGAAGTCCAAAAAGCTATTTTAGAGACTTCTGCTGTCCAGCCTCTGCTGGACTTCTCTATAGGGTTGGATGAAGAATCCAAGGACTGTCCTGTTCCGATGCCTGCTGTCTGTGTCATGGTCCTGTTGGAGGCAGACGTGAGGCTTGCAATCAGCATAACTACTGAGGTTAAGCCTACATCTGCTGCAGATGAGGAGGAGCCTCAGCTAATTATGTCTGAATGGCCTAGGGGGAGTCCCTAGATTCTAGTAAGGTAGGAAGTTCTGGTTTCCTTTTTGCGGCTGGGCAGGGTTCTGAGCCTCCTAATCTTGTTAGAGCTAAGCTTCCTCATAAGAAGAAGAAGCAAGTAACCAGGTTTGTGGTCCTGTTGAAAAGGACCCATATAAAGAGTGGCAGGATTTCAGTCAGGGTCTTTAAGGCCCTCATGACCTTAAAACCCCCTCAGGGTGTGCCTTCACTTGTTGCTTTCACTTCATCTGTCCTAAGGAACTTTGGGCTTCTGATTCTTCTGATGAGGGGGAAGAGCTGGATTCTGGGAGAAGTTCCTTGCTTACACTTCTCAGATACATTCTTCTCTTGCTTTGGGATCAGATGAGGAGGAGGATGCTCTCTCCCATGATTTCCATATTGAGGAGCTGCCTTAGGAGGACATCATTGTTGAAGTGATGTAGTATTTTCAGTGGAAAAGCTCCCAAATGTCTGAGATCCAGAAAAGATAGGACCTTTTGCAAATAGACTTTCCCAGGCCCTGTTCAGTATCCCTTGTCTAGGAAGCCCTCCTCAATACTTTTACATCTTCAGCTTCATAGACTCCAGAGTCTCAACACCCTACTTCTAAAAAGCCCAAACAGGTTTTACAAAGTCCCTGAAGTTCAAAAATTGCTGTAAGAGAATCCTCCCTCCAATGCTGCAGTGATTTACCTTTTTGCTGATAAACCTACGTTGATTCCTTCCTCCAAGCTTTTGCCTTCTGATAAGGATAGTAGGGATGTGGACAGGTAAGGTAAGAAGGTGTATACCTCTGCCACCTTAGCTGTCAGGGCCATAAATTTCCAGACTCGTATGACTAGGTATGTTCTAGCTTTACTGTTGCAGTTGGGGGTGTTTTGGTTGACAGATCTGACTCGCAAGCTAAATCCTCTGCTGTACAGGTTGCTTTCCATTCCATAAAATGTTGCTATGATACTGCTAATGCCTCTTCTATAGTTGCTGCATAAAAGTATGTTATCCGGGGTATTCCTGGCTCAAGTTGCAATTTATTCCTGAAGATGTTAAGGCCAAGTTGTTAAACTCTCTCTTAGACACCAAAAATCACTTTGGCTCTGCTGCTGACCTCTCTTAAAACCTTACAAGATAAAGGGAATGGTTAAGCAAAATGTGTTCTCACTTATACACAAGTTTCAAAAAAACTAATCTTCTAAGACTCCCTTTGTGTATAGACATCCTAAACAACCCTTGAGGGAAACACGCACCAACATTTGCGGAGGCTCTCAATTAAAATCTGCTCAAGCAACAGACACCTCGAAAGCAGAAACGCAAGCAACCTCCACCCCCCCAACACAGCCCAAATGACACGTAGCCCACAAACGCAGTGCGCCACTCAACCACAGCCCATAAGGCATAATGTACCCAACATGCTAGTCATAGGTGACTCCTATAGTCAGGCACACTGATGTTCCACTCACCAGGCTAAACAAGGAGAAAGTTACTGTCAGCTGCCTGTCATGTGCCATGATCTGCCACATAATGCACGCACTCAGATCACTCCACAACAAATACAAGTATGACTCTGTCATTGTCCATGTTGGTGTGAATGACCTGAGACGTACCTCCCTGGACTACATGAAGAGAGACATGGAGGAGCTCTCCAATCTGTAGACCAGGCAGGTATGACCCTAGCTCTGAGTAGCATCCTGCCATCACCCAGAATGATGCCACAGTACAAGGACAAAATGATTGACTTCAATAATTGGCTAAGCTTCTGGTGTCATTCTAAGGGGATCAAGTATCTTTCTGCCTGGGATGACACGATCGACAGGCAACTATGCTTTGCCAGAGATGGCCTGCACCTGTTGCCCTTGGGATTCCGGTTACTGGCTAAGGCTCTTGGCACCTCTGTAGGTTTTGGCAATTTCAGCTCTCAGTTACAGCTATTTGAAAAGCTAACAAAAAAGTATAAATCTTTACAAATGGACAATGTTTTCTTAGAGCGTTCCATAGAACTTAATCAAGTACCGAATGGGCTTAGACTTCTTAAGCTGCCAATGGAAATATTGGAAGACACTGAGGCATTTCAGGACCTTATAACTCTTTTTGATAGAACAGGTACGGACATGATGCGGATTATTATTCACGACAATACTGTTAAACTATCTAAACTAAAAGTTGAACTGTTAGCTTTAAAAAACAGTATACTGAATGACTTATTTGATATAAACAAGGTGCGTTTCGACAAAACTTTGGCAGACACTGACAAGTTTAAGGTTAGCCTGGAGAGAAAGCAAAAAAAGGATGAGAGATACTACTGACTACAGAGAAAAGAGGGCCTTACCCCTCTAATAGGAGGGTTGATGAAGCACCCAGAGACGTTCTTCATAACGAGGCAAAAATAGTTCCTGAAGAGGAGCTTAATGTGGTACAGACTGACACTTGTGAGGACAATGAACATGTTTTTAGACAACCCATCCCCACTGAGGCGCTCAGACCGTTTATGGAACCGTGCCCAGTATCAGAATCGTACAAACACGACACCAATGAGAGGGAACACATATCGTCAGAGGGGGAGGTGAGGGGGGTTCATTCCAAGGTCGCCAAAATCAGTGGCACAACTACCAATTGAACTTGAACAATTAGACCTTGGCAGTGTAAATGATGAGTTGTTGGATGACAGTATTGTAAGGGACTCTTGGCATTGCCTTGATAATATCAGGAATTTAAATTGTGGTGACGACTTCTGGTTTGTGACTGTAGATGTAGTCAACTTATTTTCGGTGATTCCCCACCATATTGGAATTGACAGCTTTAACAACAGTCTAAGTACAGTGATTTACACCATGTAAAAAGAGGCCTGCTTGTGGATTTGTTAGAATTTGTATTATCCAATAATTTAATCTCGTTTGATGGGGAATATACTACAAGCAGATGAACGGGGTTGCGATGGGTGCCAGATGTGCACTCATCTATGCTAACCTGGTGTTGGCAGAATGGGAACAGCAGCACGTGTTTAATTCTGTCTACATGTTAAAGATCACGACATACGTTAAGGTACCTGGATGACACACTGATTTTGTGGAAGGGCTCAAAACAAGAGTTAGAAGATTTTATTGGTTATTTGAGTAACACAACCACTTTTCTAAAAATTTACAAGAGACATGGACAGAGATAGGGTTGAATTTTTGGATATTCTTTTGTACAAAGAGAATGGCCATATACATTCGAACATTTGCCGTAAAAAAACATACAGCAACTCTTTTTTACATTATGAGAGTTGCCATCTTCAGTTTCAAAAGAAAAATATGGTGAAGGGTCAAATGATTCAATTGTCAAGTCTTATTAGTCAGGATGGTTGTTTTACATCTGAACTGCTGAAGCTTACTGACATGTTCACAAACAGAGGGTATACAATGGATTTACTGATTAAGTTACATAAGGATGTCGAAATGAGAAGAAGTAGTAATTTTAGACCTATTCTCTTGGATTCAAGTAGAAGTGTTGGTTCATCTAATGCCATTGAGATTAATACAATTACTACTAACGACTCCATGGCAATGGTGCTGGAGTATAACGATTCAGGTATGAAAATTAAGAACATTATCCAGAAAGTATGGGACAGTGCATTTCCTTCAGACATAAAAGTAGTATTGGGTCCAAGCCCAAGATTCATTAACAGTAGGGGTTCCAACTTGAAAGAGCTGTTGGAAAGAGGTGCAGGGACCACTAATAGTAACATCTCATGGATGGGTAAGTGTGGTACCTGCAGTATTTGCAAGTTTATTAATGACGGACCTTATGTACACAAAGACAGTTACAAAAGAACACTAAACTGCCCAGGGTACTGTAATTGCAATACTGACATGGTAGTATATGTAGCCACCTGTCTATCATGTCCGGCATTTTACGTAGGAAAGACCACACATAAATTAAGGCAACGTATTTTGGAACACAGCAGAGACATAAAAAGCAAGAAACCTACAAGTGCTTTATTTAACCACAGTAAGAAGTGTGGCAACTACAAAAAAGTTTATATGTTTTGTCATTGACAGGGTGTCTAAAAAAGACATGGGAGGAGATGTTAAAACCTTACTAGAGATGAGAGAATGTCTATCGCAGTTGCATCTGGATGCAGCAAAAACAGGCATTAATGAAAACATTTCTATTGCAAGTGTATTGAAACACAAATCCCAGTTTATTTAACAGATGATTGTTTAACTTTCTTTTAATTTTCCTTAGACAAAGTATTCACCAAAGGGGTTTACATGAAATAGTTTATTACAACTATTTTTTTTCTGTTTTAAGATGTGGTTTTATCATAGTATTTCTTGTGCTGTTTTTTCCTTTGCAGCTGGGGTTGGGTTAAATGGTTAATTGGATAATTGATTTTAATGGATGTTTTTTATATTGGCTGATTGCCTGTTTAGGACTATAAAAGTCCTGATTTATTTTGAGTGTAACTGACTCTGAAGAAGCCCAATGTTATGGGTGAAAGCACTGTGATTCTACATTTACAATAAAGCTGTGGTTTTATCGAGTCATGGATATATTTATTCTTACTAGTATCTATAACAGGGTTTCTTCAAGCCCTCGCTTTTATAGCCTCCGTCATTCCAATGGTTCCTTTGGCCAAGCTTCATATGTGGAAGTTTCAGTGGCATCTCTTGACAGTTTGGTTGCAGCACTGTTGTCTTCTGGACATTCCCATCCTTCTCTTGCTTTGCCTCAGACATAAGTTCCCATGGTGGATTCATCTGATTTCTGTGAATCCAGGTCTACCTCTTCAAGTTTCTTCCCACACTCAGGAGCTGTTTACAGATGCTTCAGACCTGGGAACTTCCTCCAGCAACTTTGTGGTCTGGGGGTCTGGTCTTCCCAGCAGGTAAAAGACCTTAACATTTTCTCTGGGTTTTAGGTCCTTTGAAGATTTTTACAGACAAGACTAATGTCTTGTGGTACATCAACAGACAGGAGGGCTCAAAGTTTTACCACCTTTGCAGACTGGTGGTCCTGGTTGTGAATGTTGCAATCCACCATCATTTGACTCTTCAGGTGGTTTACATTCCCTCAGAGCACATTTTGTTGGCAATCTGAGCAGGACCAGGACATATCCTCGTGAGTGGATATTTCACAGGGACGTTTTCCTGGACATTATCCATCAGTGGGGTATTCCTCAAGTTGATTTTTTGTCTCCCTTCTGAACAGACAATTTCTGAAGTTCTGTTCCAGAGTGCCAAGTCCCCTGGCTTTGAGTGTGGACATTGTAGAATATGTATGTGTTGTACCTTTAAGAAGCATTTCCAAGGACAGTACGCGCATATAAATAGCGAGCACATGCTAGCTTCAGTGGCATTTTAAGAGTGCAGCCAGAGGGCGAGCATGTATGAGAGAGAGCGTCCGTTTTTTTATAAGTTTATCTAAGTTAGTTATTGCCTCATTCCTGTTGTGTTTGTACATAATAAAGCTGCTTGAACAGAACCCATGATTGTTCGTCTGTTACATCCTGACCAGACAAACAACATGGTGCCAGAACCGGGATTCCAGAGACTGCTTTTCAGAGATATGAGGTGCAGAATTAACACTGAAGGTAAAAATAAGACCAACGAGAGCAAAAAGGGCCAGAAACAAGCTAAAGGTAATGAAAACATTCATGAATGATTATTTTATTAAAAGAGAGAAAATGGAGCATTACAGGGGCACAAAACGCATTACTAAGCAAATGAATAGCACGTAATGTTTATTAAACAGAAAGCATAAAAAGTTTATTATTTAAATGGAATGTTCAAAATTAAGTTATCTGATAGAACGATTATCAGGAAAAGCCTGTGGGAGATTGAGTCACTTCAGAATTGCGAAATGAGCATGCTTAGAGTAAAACGAGCATAGGAAGAGAGATTAAATGGGCAAAAAGAATATAATAAAGCAGAAAGGGCATATTAAACATAAATAAAGCAAGGCAGCAGCATGTTTTGTGGCAAATTACAGTGTTTTGGCATAAACTACTATTTTGCATTAACTAAAGCTCTGAATAGCATAACGAGTTATTCACACCATTGTAATGTGTGTAAAAGTGCTTACAGTGTGTCCTTATTACTGTGCATTTATTCTGAAGAGTTTATTGTGTACAAAGTGCAACTGTTTCACAAAGTACAGTCAAACTACAGCCATTTTGAAAAGTTTCTTACACGGGTGCCTCTGTCCATGAAAGGCCACCATTGCAATGTGTTTCTTGCATTGTAAGGAGTTATTTTAGCAAAGTACAGCCGTTTTGGAAGTGTTTAAGTGTGCTGTGTACTGTTTATTCGCACTGTGCAGTTACTTCGAAATGTTTCTTACTCTAAGCTTATTCTATTGCCCAGTCTATACAATACAGTTATTTGAAATCTTTCATACACAGATAAGAGGCGCTTTCTCGAAGTACAATAATTTCAAGAGTATTACAGTGCCCTAGAGGCCTGTTTCGCCAATTATTTCACAGAGTTCAATTACTCAGAGGTTTATTGTGCTATTGGGCATAGTTACAAGTATTGGCATACATTTCTGGCATATGTGTGTGTGTGTGTGTGTGTGTGTGTGTGTGTGTTTTCATGCATACTTGCAAAAGCCTTCACTGATATGGTAATATGGCAGAGGCATTTCGTAGACCAGGTCCACTTGTGTTTGATCGGAATATTGCAGAGAATTTGAGAATATTTGAGCAAGGGTACAATATTTTCATACAAGTAGCTTATTCTGACAGAGAGGCATGCACCAGGGCATTCATTTTGCTAAACCTAGCTGGGTCAGAGGCCATTGATAGAGAGCATTCATTTGTGTATGCACCAGCAGTGTTTGAAGAAAGAGAAAAACGTCATATTGTTCAAGAGAAGGCCCTGAGTGCTTGAAGGGTAAATTCAGAGAAATGTGCAACCCCCCCAGTCCAATGTTACATTTGAGAGGCATTTGTTTTACACAAGAGACCAACAACCAGGAGAAACATTTGCATCTTACATTACTGACTTGAGAAACAAAGCTAAAACTTGCATGTTTGGTGATTTAAAAGGACAGGCGTGTGTGTGGTATAGTGCTGCTGTGAGAAAGATTTTGGTTCGTGACAGAAGCAAAGCTATCCATGAAGTTATAGAAAGACACACAAGTATGTTTGCCGAGCATAGTTTCAGCAGGCTGCAGAGCAAATGTAGACATCATGCAAAATGTGGCAAGCAGAAAGAAGCCTAAGCACATAGCAGCTGCAGCCCCTGCAGGTGTGGCAGGGAAACCCCATAGTTTTCCAGCAAGTTGTAAGACTAGTTCGGTTAAAGCAGCATGCTCAGTGCAGCACAAGGGTGAATCAGCAAAACCCAAGTCATGCTTCATTGTTAACGGTCGTACTTGTGGTGCCAACCATGAGTCCAAAAGAGAAGTGTTTAGCATTTGGTCGGCAATGTCACAAGTTTAAAAAAATTTAATCATTTTCAAAAGTTTGCAATTGCAAGTCAAGTAAACCTCACTCAGTTGCAAAGAAAGGTCACTTAAAAAAAAAACAAGTTGATCATATAGAGAGCTGCAAGCCTATTTTCTGTGTAGATGGTGTATCAGTGATTGGTGAAAAGGCTAATGCAGTAGATTTATTAGCAAAGGGTGAGTTTTTTTTGTACTGTCCTGATTCATGGTAAACCCATCCAGCTCAGGGTAGACACTGGTTCAAAGTGTAATGTTGTATCAGCAGAAGCATTTGACAAAGTAAAGGCTGGTGAACAACTTAATGTGGCTAGCTGTGCGAAACATGTTGCCTATGGAGGTGAAGAAGCTCAGACCAAAGGCTCAGTAGTGCTTTCATGTTATTTGGCTGGGAACAGTTGCAAGTTGCTGTTTTACATAGTTCGAAGACCTGTGCAGTCATTATTGGGTCTCAGAGACAGATTGAGAATGAATTTGCTTTCTTTACTAAAGAAGTTCATCATATAAGCACGTCCCAGTTCCAGTTTCACTGAATCTGTTTTCAAAGAATATGCTGATGTTTTCGATGACAAGCTAGGCAAGCTTCCAGTTGTATATTCTATGAAGTTAGACTGAGGTCAGTCCAGTGGTCAAGCCGGCAAGAAAAATTCCAGTAGCCGTGCAGGGCAGAGTTTAAGCTCAGTCAGATACAATTGTGCAACAAGGTGTAATTTGTTCAGTTACAGAACCAACTGAATGGGGTGTCGTCTATGGTAGCAACTCATAAAAAAGGCTCAGACGAAAGCAGAATATGCATCAACCCAAGAGACTTAAATAAGGCATTAAAGAGACCTCATCACCCTATGCGAACAGTCAAGGAAGTCACAGCCCTAATACCAAATGCCACTGTATTTTCTGTCTTGGATACAAAGAGTTCATTTTGGTAAGTAATGCTTGAGCACAAATCTTCATTACTGACTACATTCAGTACCCCATTTGGAAGATGCAGATTTCTCAGGTTGCCATTTGGAATAAATTCTGCAAGTGAAGTCTTCCAGTGTGCAATGGAACAGATATTTTCAGGTTATGCCTGTGCCATAATAGTAGAGGATTTGTTGGTCGGAGGCAGTGGTGAAGTAGAGCATGACAGAAAACTCAAAGTTTTAGACAGAGCACATGAGGTGAATTTATCCTCTGAAGTGCAAATTCAGATTACCAGAAGTCACATATGTAGTTCATTTATTTACCAGTACAGGTTTGCGACCAGACCAGTCTAAGCAAATAGCTATTCTTGAGATGCCAGCACCAGATAATGTTCAAGCTCTACAACATTTTCTTGGTATGGTTAACTACTGTATATTGGCAAGTTCATACCAGATTCCAGTGAATTGACAGTGCCTTTAAGAGAGCTAATGTGCAGCAGTGTTATATGGTCTTGGTTAGGACAGCACCAGAGAGCTTTTGATGATCTTAAGCAGAAAATTGCCACTCCACCTACACCAAGATACTATGATGTCAATAGACCAAGTTACTCTTTCCTGTGACGCTTCAAAGTTTGATCCTGGCTCAGTTATTCTTCAAGAAGGCAGGCCAGTAGCCTATGCATTTAGAACTCTTACCCTAACTGAAATGCAGTATGCTCAGATTGAGAAAGAACTTGTGGCAATTGTGTTGGCATGTCCAAAGTTTCATGATTATATTTATGATTGTGATATCCAGATTGATCATCAACCTTTAACTATTTTAAAGAAACCTACGCTTTCCGCTCCAGCAAGAATGCAATGAATGGTGCTCAGATTACAAAAGTATAACTCAAAATGGTCTGTACGAAAGGCCGACTTATTTAGCTGCTACTTTATCCAGATCGCCCAGAAATACAATGGAACAGTTTGATGCAGAGAATTTCGACTGATGTCATGAAAGTGCGTAATGTTTCGACCACGAGACTTGAGCTAAGAGATCATACAAAGACTGATCCTATTTTGTAGGATGGCTGTCAAAGCAATCCTGTGTACCGCCAGAAGCGCAACCTTACTTTCCATACAGAGATGAGATGCTGATGGAAGATGGTATTTTCAAAGGTCACAAGGTTATTTTTCCTACTTCCTTACAACATGAATACATTCAGATTTTGAATTGTGGCCAACCAGGTTCTGAATCTACCAAAAGAGGGGCGAGATGACTAGTATTTTGGCCTTCTCTAGCAAAAGTCATTGACAGAGTACTTTCATCTTGTTCAGTATGCAGTAGTACTAAACCACATCTGCAAAAAGAGCCACTTCAGCTAAGTCAAGTTCCTGAGCTACCTTGGTCAACAGTAGGCATTGACATATTCGAGTGGAAAAGTCAGCATTGCTTTCTGTTGGTCAACTTTTATTCGAACTGGTTTGAGATCGATTTGTTGCCTAACTTAACATCCACTAATGTTATTACCAAGCTGAAACGTCATTTCTCAGTCCGTGGTAGCCCACGTCAGCTTATCTCTGACAGTGGTACACAATTTATCAGTCAATTGTTTTAGAAATTTGCAAGAGAATGGGACTTTATACATGTTGCTAGTTGTCCTGAATACCCACAGTCAAATGGTCTATCTGCACGTGTAGTGCAGAGTGCAAAGCAGTTACTAGAGAAATCAAAGTGTGGTAATACCGATGTCTTTTTGAATTTGCTCAATCTCAGAAACATACCCAGTGACGATATACTTGGCTCACCTGCTTCAAAGATTTTTATCTAGCAAACCAGAACAACCTTGCCTATCAGTTCCAGTTTGTTGAGGCCTAAAGCTAAAAAAAAATAGAGTAAACAAAGCCCAACTACTCAGAAAACGTTTTTTTCAGAAGTCCAGTTATCTTAAAATGAGCAGATTTCTTAACCTGTTGAAAAAGGAGAGACAGCGAGGATACAAACGGCGAAAGGTTTTGACCGTCTTGGTCAAGTAACAGGTTTATGTACAGAGCCGAGATCCTATTTTGTGGAATCTGAGGGTGTGGAGTACAGGAGAAATCGCAGATATCTTCTTCCTGTATCAGAACTGATATTGCATCATTGTTCCTGTGGTACCGACAATAGATCTCCGAGCAATCCAGAGAATTTTCCTGTTCCAGAACGTGTCTTTTTCATGTTATGTTGTCCAGTCCTCGCCTCAGTTCTTGCTGGTTGGGTTCGGAACCAAACATTAGTTCTGACTCTGCCTAATACAAAAGCTCGAGAGCTTCCACTGGCTCGAGGCTAACCCCTATCCCATGATGCACCGGGTAAGTTACCCAGATCTCGTTTGCTGCTCAAGCGACTGGGATGTCTTCTGACTGGCTCATTGGCTAAGTAGTATATTATATATTTTACAATAGTTTTAGATAAAAACTTTTTTCTGTAGTGTGCGATAGATTTATAACACCCATTCATCCTTTCTAGCGTGTATTTTCCCCTTGTTCTTGTGCGAGACCCGTTTAAGTTAGAGGGCTCTCAGTGGCCCGTTTAACTTAGAGGGGCACTCCCCTTCACCGCATTTTTTTTTTTTACGTGGAGAATCTGTTTAAGTTAGAGGATTCCCCTCTATACTTATCTTAGTTTCTTGTAGGATTGTTGTTGTCATTAAAGTAGCTTATAGTATTCTTTATTTAGATAGTGTGTTTAAAATAGTTAAATCCATCCTTTGGTGTTTTTGTGACCTTTCTGGAAGTCCTTGTAGTATGCTGGTTTAAATTTCTTGTGTAGTGTGATGTAGTTAGTTGGCTCCATTGTGTGTTAGCTGCTTTTTTAATTTTTTTCTGCCTTTTACAGACTTAGCAGTGTTGCTGTTTTTTAGCTGGTGTTTTTTCCTAATTGTAAGCAATGTCGAAAGAAAAAAATAAGGATCCAAAAGAACCGAGAGAATCAGGATTTAAAAAATGTGATCAGTGTGTACACAAAAGATGTCTCTTACGGTTGGACACACTAGCTCTGTGTATTGTCTTGGTGCCATCCAATTTGCAAGACCCGTGTACTATTTGCCATGGTTTCAGCAGCAGCAGGGTTCAAATGTGAAGAAATAAATTAATGGTGAGAGGCTTGTTAAAAGGTCCTTTCCAGGAATCATTAGAGGGTTCTCAGAGCTCCAAACCTACTTCTCCCTCTACTTCCCACTCAAAAGGATCCAAAAGATCTGCCATTACGACTCCAGCTTCGGAACCACTTAAAAAACTATGACGTCTGAACCAAGGACTCATGGTTCTGATAAAACAAAATCAACCTCTTCAGTTCCATCTATGTCCACGGAGCCGATAGAGTTGTCGATTTACAACATAGTCTCTTTTCTTGGAGCCAGTCACCCATTCTGGAGAGGGCAAGATTTCCTTACTTGTCTTCCTGTTCTTCCAGGAGTTTATCAGATGATGATGTGGAGTGGGTGTTGAAGAGACTGCTTCGAACACCGGCACTGGCAAAAATGTTGTCACCACGGTCAAAGCACCATCTCCAATTCCTCCTCCGACCCAGTTTGTAGTTTTGGAGCCAGAGATTGTGGGTCCAATAGTAGTGGAACTGTCAAAACCAGGACATCCTTCAAGATCATTGGTTCTGGCATCTGCTCAGACTTCTTCGCGTCCATCGGATTTCGAAGGGTGTGGGAGCCAACGCTCACCCATCTGGTCCGGAGAGGGGAGTTGATGCGGACAGTTGTCTGATCTGACTCTACCCCTCAGTTCCTCTGCAAGGTTGAGCTTTGCTCCTACATTAGCTTTGGAGCCACGTGCTGTGACTCAGAGCCGGTCCTGTGTCTCTCCGGAGCAGTGGATCTCTTCAGGGCGGAGCGAGAGGGGCTTTTGAACTGCTGGAGAGGGTGCTGTAACCCCAGACAGCTCCACTCTCGGTCCCAGTTTCTCTTCCCTTCCAGGCGCCAGTGTTGGTCTCGTCACCTCCTCCTCCCAAGTGTAGAGACCTGGAGCCTCAGGAAGCCCCTGCGGGTGGTATCGTCTCTTCCAAAACTTCACAAGATGATCCCTCTGAGGAAGTCCCTCGGAAGAGACTGTGCAAGAGGAAGCACATAGATTTCCCTGAGTCTGTCATGTCCGATAACCAATCTGGATGATTCAGAAGGGTCCCCATGGTCCCCCTCGGAGGATGTCTCTTGCTGACATCCTTGAGATCCTGAAACAGAGGGGTGGCTGGAAGCCCACCAACCCTTCAGAGGATGAATCTGTATACCTGGAGGCTTTTGGTCTCGCCCTTCCACTTCCTGGGTGACTCCCCCTTACGACCAGTTGCTTAATATGCTGTATCTCGTAAGGCCTTGACTTCCCCTGATACAGTGGAGCCTGTTCCATGGAGGCCCAATAAATTTATCACTGCACCTACTGAGAAGAGTTCCTAATCAAGGGCATCCCTGTAGATGTGATGGTGGTGGCGGCAGCCACTAAGGAGGAGTTATCAGAAACCTCATCTGTTCATCCTCCCAATAAAGAATCACAGACTATGGACAGATATGGAAAGCGTGCTTTTTCTTCAGCGGCCCTTACTGTGCGGTCGATGAATTACCTGACCCACTTTACGAAGCTTCAAAGGGATCTCCTCAAAGAGCTAGGAGATACCCCTCAGGTTACTATAGCTTCTGGGATCACGGACAAAGTTTCTTCACAGCTCTCCACCCTCAACTCAGTTGTCAACTCCTCCATGAGACTAATATATATGCAGCTGATGGAGTGAGTAGAGCAGTAGCGACAAAAATTTCCCTAAGGAGGTTTTCCTGGATGCGTCTTTGCAACTTTGCTGAACACTTCAGGTCTTCCTTCACCAATGTCCCGTTTGATGGTTCTTGCTTTTTTTGGACCAAAGATGAAAGAAACTTTGACCTGGTGCAAACAGGAGGGAAAAACCTTGTCTGCCGTTGCATCCGTTTTTTTCCACCCCATCTAGACCTTATCCCAAAGGCCAGAAAGGTGGTAAAATGTGGTTCCGTAAGTCCCAAAAAGGTTTTTCTGATGCACGTTGCAACACTTCCCCCATGGGTGGTGGGGGAGTAATAATGAAAGAAGCTGACCTCGCAGCAGGGGGGGGTCTGCAGAATCAGGGCAACAGAGATACGTTCTCTGGCAGACCCTTCCAACGCTCCTGAAAGGAGGCCCACCTGCTCTTCTCTGGAGCATATTACTTTCTTAGTCGCAGAATTGGATTCAACAGAGATGGTGGCAAAACTTATCCCCGAGAGAATTCAGTCCCTTCGCCGGCAAATCAGGATCTTGATGTCAAAAAGAAGGGTTTAAGCGAGGTGTGTATTGCACATTCTGGGCACCATGGCAGCTGCAGTTCTTCTAGTTCCTCTAGCACGGCTGCACATGAGGGTTCTACAGTGGTTACTCTTTGCCCAATGGTCCATGCAGGATCTTCCTCTATCACACTAGATAATCAGTAGAGAATCATGTAAGAAGGATGATCTCTGGTGGCTACAAATGGAACAGTTGTCCTTAGGCCACCCCTTTGTATTTCCAGAACCAGCAGCAGTACTGACCATAGACTCTTCCCAGATCGGGTGTGGTGGGGGGCATTATCTGGGAAATACTGTCCAAGGCTTGTGGCGAGAACACGAGAGTCACTTGCACATCAGAGCCTTAGAGATGAGAGCGGTGCTGTATGCATTTCAGGACTCTCTTCTGATAGGAACAGTTGCAATTCAGACAGACATGTCAGTAGTGTGGTACATAAGCGAGCAGGGAGGAACCACATTGTATCCCCTGTGCTGAGAGAGACAACAGGTGTGGCAATGGGCTGGCACTTCTCAACGGTTTCTGATAACGCATATCCCAGGCAAATCTAATGTGATAGCGGACAAACTCAGTAGAGAGATTCTGATGCCTCACGAGGGGTCCCTAAAACTAGAAATTACGGAAGAGATCTTCCAGAAATGTGGACAGCCTTGTAACCTTTTCGCCATCTCCGTGAACGCCAAATGCAGCAGCTACTTTATCCTTATTCCCCCTCTGGGGAAGTCACCAAGGGATGCACTTGTTTACGATTGGCCTCCAGGACTTCTCTATGCCTTTCCCTCTTCCCCTTAATACCCAAAGTACTGTAGAAAGCCATCACGTTGAAAAGCACTATGATTCATTGCACCTTACTGGCCTTGACAAATTTAGTTCCCCTTTCCCTGGGCCCATCTTCTGGAGGAACCATGGGTTCTGGACCCAGTTCCAGGTCTTTTAAACCCACTCATCGGGAGCGTTCCATCCGTCCATCCAGACCCTCAAGTTGACAGCATGGCTGCTCCAATTCCACGTTTAGTCAGGTGTTACGATTTTTCCCCTGCAGTTAAACATATCTTGGTTTCTTCCCACAAGCCGTCTACGAGGAAACTATTCAAGTAAGTGGAAAATATTTTCTTGCTGGGCTGTTAAGCACAATATAGAACCTTTTACGACTCTTATCACAGCAGTTGTAGAATTTCTCTCCAAACTTTTTGATGAAGGGACAGCAGCAGCAGCTACCATTGGGGTACAATTAGCAGCCATCTCTAATTTTCCTACTGGTGAGATGGGATTGTCTGTCATGTCCCACAGGTTATGTAAGGCTTTTTTGAAAGGTACCTTCTTACTCAGACCCCCAATCAGAGAATCTCCAGCCCTTTGGGACCTAAATTTCGTTCTTTCTGCCTTAGTGTTGCCACCCTTTAAACCTGCATCATCTTGTGATATAAAGTTTCTGTCGTGGAAAACTCTTTCCTTACTAGCCATTACCTCCACCAGACGAGTGTCGGAACTCCAAGCTCTCTGTATACGCCCTCCCTGTATAATTTTTCACAAAGACAGAGTATCCCTAAGAACTAGTCCCTCTTTCTTACCAAAAGTCTATTCAGAAAACAATCTGAGTCAAGCTATTGAATTACCAGTGTTCTTTCACAGCAGTAGTGACAAGGTAGAATACAGATTGTATCAACTAGATGTACAAAGACAGCTACGCTTTCATTTGCATAGGACCAAATTCAGAAAGTCTGACCAGATTTTTGTGTCCTTTTCAGACAAAAGGAAAGGATTGCCAGTTTCTAAAGTAATCTTATCTAAATGGCTTACAAACTGCATTTCCTTCTCATACAGTAATAATAACAGATAATTACCAGACGAAGTGAAGGACCACTCCACAAGGCAGGTCTCAACATCCTCTGCTTTCCAGGCTAGACTTCCTATGGACTCTATTTGTGCAGCTGCCACATGGGTGAGGCCTCATACCTTTATTACTCAGTACAAAAGTAGAAGTGGCCTGCCAAAGCAGGTCTTCCTTTGATTCCACTGTATTGAAGAGCTTGTTTTCCTGAGCCACCCTAGGATAAAGGTGCTAGGGACGCTGTCCCAACCAGCAAGAATTGAGGCGAGATTGGACAAAACATTATGTACTTACCATAATGTTCCATGTTGTCTATCTCGCGTATATTCTTACGTCCCACCCACCTTCCCCCTCCTTCGTTCCTGGAGGACTGGGCGGATAATCTTGCAAAGAGATATATACATATATATATATATATATATATATATATATATATATATATATATATATAGTTACAGTTATATTGGATGTCCTTCAAGGATGCATCTGCAGTCCTTACAAATGGGTTGTCCTGTCGTCAGGCAGCCCTTCGGTCGGCCGGATTCCAAAGTCTGGGTCTGGCCTCGGCTGTTGTCGCACTTCACCCGACGACATAGCTGCAGTTCTTTGGGTATAAAGGCATCAGCCGACGCCATTTTCCTCAGTCTTTCTTGCCGCGTGGCGCCCGAAGCAGAAGCTGTTCGCAAGTGCCGGTCGGTCAGATCCAGAGATTACTACTACCGAATACTACTTCGAAGACTTCTAAAAGCTAAGTACCCGTTGGGACTCTTTCTTGCCTCAGCCGATGTCAGAAAAAGTTAATAACTGTTTAACTTGTGAGAAACAAATACCTCATAAAGATTTCCACTCTTACTGCTTACCTTGTTTAGGCCCAGACCACGACGTAGCAGCTTGTTTAGCCTGTGCTTCCTTTAACCGACGGACGCTTAGACGTCGGTCGGAGTTTGCTGAGCAGTTTTTCGCTCAGATTTTATGCGTATATAATGCCGTTGGATCCTCCGACTTCACAAGTTAAGAAACACAAAGAAAGGACCGACACGCGGGTCGCGGTTTCGGCGAAACGGTTAAGCAAACCATGAGTGTCGGCCCGCCGAGCCGAGCAAACGGTTCTAACTTCAGCCGAATCCATGACTACTACTGAGGCCCCTTCTAACCTGGTTGAGTCGGCTCTGAATTTCTACCTGCTACTGTGGTTTCACAAGAATTATCGGACACCATCTCTTTGGATGTTTCAACCCCTGCACGTGGTGCTGCTAGGCCGCCTGCAGCCATGTCCATAAAGGCCTTTGCCAGGGCTAAAGCAGCCAAAACTTCTAAGTCTGTGCCTGTTAAGCCCCCTTCACACAGGCCCAGCTCCAGTTCCCAAATGCTTACTCTGGCAGAGGATCTCATCTCTTTAATAAGGGGATCCCAACCTCATCCAGACAGGGCCTCTCAACCTCCCCCAGAAAAGATACCTAGAGCAGAGCCCCCTGAGCCAGTGTCCTCAGATGAGTCTTCTGATGATTCAGACATTACAGACCATCCAGAGGCTCCTTTTTCTACTTATGAAGACTCCGATGCTGAGGAATCGATTCCTTCTGCCTCTCCACCAGAGGAATTTTCCTTTGGGGAAACCTTACATGCCAAGAGAGAGCAGTTTCAATGGCAGGGGCAAGATTTCTCAGACTCAAGGAAAAGGCTTAGGACTTTTTTGCATTTACCACAACATAGGCCTTTAGCTATACCTCCAGTTCTTCCTGTTGTAGATGATGCATTTAATGATGCTTGCACTGCTCCTGACACTTTGCCTCCAGCCCCTGCTAAGCCCGATAGGTTCTACAGGGTCCCGGACACACATCATCATTTATACAAGGCTCCTTTTGCAGATCCCGAGACTATCTCCCAGGGGTCTAAGGCAGTAGCTTCAACCTCAGTTAAAAACCCTCTCCCCTCTGAAAGGGAATCCAGGTCCTTAGAGAGATGAGGTAAAAAAAGTATACACCTCTGCTACTCTCTCAGCTAGGGCATTGAACTGTCAGTTTCATATGATCCAATACCAGGAGTTTATGCTTGATCATTTAACTAAGAAACTGTCCTCTGATGATTCTTTAGATAAGAAATGTGTTCTAGAAATGCTGCATAACATTCAGCAGGTTAGTAACCATTCCTTAAAATGTGGCTATGATGCACTGGAGGCTTCCTTTAGATCAGCCATGACTGGCACAGTTATAAGAAGGCATGCATGGTTGAAAGAACAGGTCTTGCCGGATCATGTTAAAGCAAAACTATTAGATGCTCCTATGGATAAGGTCAGTTTATTTGGTTCTCCTGCTCAGCAGGTACTGAAGAAAATGGAAGAAAAGGCAAAATCTGTACAAACAGTGAAAGATTTCTTACAGGTTCAGCCTCCAAGGTTTAGCAGGAACTGGCCTTCCAAAAATTGGTCCTCTCCAGAATCCTCTAAAACACAGAGAGGCAGGAATAGGCGTTCGAGAGGCAGAAATCAATCCAGAGGAGGTGCCTACAGGGGACGCCAGTGGCAAGGTAACAACCAGCGAGGCACAGACACAACTACTACCACGGCAACAGGACAATCACAGTGACTTGGCTCTGGCACTGCCTACCAGGGAACAAATTGCAGCACCCTTAGGCGGAAAGTTAGCCTTATTTTCAAAAAACTGGCACTACATCACAAGAGACAAGTGGATTTTACAAACTATAGACCAAGGCTACAGGTTTCATTTCCATACTTTACCAGGAAAAAGAGGAATGCCAAACCTACCACCAAATCAAAAGACAGAAGCTCTAAAACAAATAGCTCAATTAGCAAAGATGAGAGCTGTGGAAAGGGTACCATCTATGGAACAACGAGGGATTTTACTCCAGACTTTTCCTGGTACCAAGAAAAGAGAAAAATTGAGGCCTATTCGCCACCTGTCGGCTTTAAACACATTCATCAGTGTTCCAAAATTCAAAATGCTGACCCTACAGCAACTTCTTCCCATGCTGGGCAAGGAGTACTGGCTGGTGACTCTAGATCTCAAGGAGGCATACCTGCACGTCCCCATAGGAGCAAATTGCAGAAGACACCCCAGATTTCTTGCAGGATCAGAGCATTATCAATTCTCAGCATTGCCCTTTGGCTTATCTACTGCGCCCAGAGTGTTCAAAATGCCTGGCATCAGTAATCGCTCACTGCAGGCTTCAGGGAATCCAAATATATCCATACCTGGACGACTGCCTGATACAAGCGGACAACAAAAGCAAGCTAACAGAAGACTTACAAAGAGTCATTTGCTTACTGCAAGCCCTGGGATATACAGTCAATATAGAAAAATCAAGACTGATACCATCCCAAAGAATAACCTTCTTGGGTGCAGAATTGGACACAGTAAAACAGATGGCATTCCCAACTGCAGAAAAACAAGAACAACTTCCTCTCTACATCTTGGCATTAACAAAGCAGAACAAACTAACAGCAAGGAAAGTACTGCAGGCCTTGGGCTTCATGGCATCCTGCATAATCCTGGTCCCTCATGCCAGACTGCATATGAGAAAGCTACAGTGGTACCTGAAGAATTTATGGTCTCAACACAGGCACAGCCTAGAAACCGAAATACCACTAATCCCATGCCTGAAACAAGAATTCCTATGGTGGGCTCAGGCATGCCAGTCAAACTCAGGTTTGCCCTTCCACAGCATTCAACCAAGCCAAACCATCACAACGGACGCCTCAGACCTCGGTTGGGGGGCCCACATGCTGGACAAGTGCATACAAGGCTTATGGACTCCAGATCAGCTGCACCTGCACATAAAAAAGGAAATGCTGGCAGTAAAACTAGCAATCCAGAATTTCAGACCATTCCTCCAAGAAGGGCAGTTGATGATAAGGACAGACAACACAACAGTCATGTGGTACATCAACAAACAGGGAGGCACTCATTCATACCCTCTATGCCGGATGGCACTAGACCTATGGAATATGGCTCTGAGCTACAACATTCAGCTACAAGCAATTTTTGTACCGGGAAAAGAAAACATTCTAGCAGACATATTAAGCAGAACTACCTCGGATGCTCACGAATGGATGCTACACCCGGACATCTTCCAGGTCATCACAAGGAAATGGGGACTGCCACAAATAGACCTATTCGCATCCCCACTCAATCACCAGCTCAAGAAATTCTGCACAAGGACGCACCCACTTGCTTGGAAGGTGGACTCTCTATCCTTCAGTTGGAAAGGCCTGACAGCATATGCATTCCCACCTCTTCCTTTGATGCACAAGGTGCTATTGAAAATCAGAGAGGAACGTCCAAGGATCATTCTGATAGCTCCAGACTGGCCAAGACAACATTGGTACCCATTACTGAGGTGGACACTGCCCCTGATTCCTTTGCTGTTAACTCAGAGCGGCTACAACACCCTGCATCCAAACCTGAAAACTCTGCAGCTGACTGCCTGGAACATTACACAAGAGCAACTAACCCAAATTTATTCCAAAAGGTTAAAGACATTATCCTTGAGGCCCGCAGACCTTCAACGAGAAGGAACTATGCAGGAAAATGGAAAAGGTTTCTCATTTGGAGTACTGAAAAGGGAAAAGATGTGTCAAAGGTAGACATTGCCAACATCCTGGAGTATTTGGCAGACCTTTCCCATACAGGCCTGTCCTATTCCTCCATCAAGATACATGCATCAGCTATTTCTGCAGAATACAGCTTCGATCCTCCTGTCTTCTCGCATCCTCTACTCAGGCAGTTTCTGAGAGGAATTAAAAATGTAAAACTTCCTAGGAAACCACCATTACCAGCATGGGACTTGAACTTTGCGCTAGAAAAGTTGACACTCCCCCCTTTCGAGCCAGCAGCAACAGCAGACCTTCAACACCTATCCTGGAAAACTGCTTTTCTGTTGGCAATTACCTCAGCAAGAAGGGTTTCTGAGCTACAGGCTTTAATGGCAGTACAACCCTTCCTAATCTTCCATCAAGATAGAGTGTCCATGAGAACAAATCCTTCATTTATGCCTAAGGTGGTATCCAGAGTGTCTTTAAACCAGGCTATCCACCTACCTACCTTCTTCCCCAATCCACAGAACAGGGGGGAAAGACTGCTGCATACTTTGGATGTACATAGACAGTTGCGCTACTACCTGGACAGAACCAAGAGCAATAGAAAAACTGACCAGCTTCTGGTAGCATATGCAACAGGAAGGGAAGGAAAAGCAATTTCAAAACAGACAATCTCCAAGTGGATAGGAAATTGCATCAGATTCTGTTACTCCTACCATGGAAAGCAAACTCCACAGAACATAAGGCCTCATTCTACAAGGGCTACAGCCACTACCACAGCTTTCTTACGAGGAGTGGCTACCAAGGACATTATAGAGGCTGCTACTTGGACCTCCGTGCATACATTTGCCAAGCATTATAACTTACCTTTATACTCTAGATCCCGAGCAGGGTTTGCCACTGCTGTTTTGCAAGGGATCCTAACTACACCATAATTTCTTCTTCCTCCTCCCCTAGTTTGGCTATGGTATTCTACCCATTTGTAAGGACTGCAGATGCATCCTTGAAGGACATAGTACAGTTTTGTACCTACCATAAATGTAGATGTCCGAACAGGAATGCATCTGCAGTCAGGATTACCCACCCTCCTTCCCTCTGTGGTATTCCTAGGGTATTTGCCCATCTAATAGCTAGCTGGGAGGGGATCTCTTTTGGTGTATTTGTTTGTATATATGTACATACATGATTATTTTTTGTGTTTGCCTTCTACTTTTTGGAAACATTGGCATTTATCCAAAATTTAGCTACCCAAGAGGGCAACTGGCATCTGGGGCAAGAAACACTGAGGAAAATGGCGTCGGCTGATGCCTTTATACCCGAAGAACTGCAGCTATGACGTCGGGTGAAGTGCGACACCAGCCGAGGCCAGACCCAGACTTTGGAATCCGGCCGACCGAAGGGCTGCCTGACGACAGGACAACCCATTTGTAAGGACTGCAGATGCATTCCTGTTCGGACATCTACATTTATGGTAGGTACAAAACTGTACTTTTTAGAGTCTCTGATTCCCTTCCTTGTACAGTTAGACAACCTGTTTTTATGAATATGTAAAAATACTACTACTGCTTTTGCTTGCAAACGAGATCTGGGTAATTTACCCGGTGCATCATGGGATAGGGGTTAGCATCGAGCCAGTGGAAGCTCTCAAGCTTTTGTATTAGGCTGAGTCGGAACCGATGTTCAGTTCCGAACCCGACCAGCAAAAATATAGGCAAGATGGACAACAAACATGGAACGTTATGGTGAGTACATAACTACTACTTACTACTTCTGATGATGATCCCGATATCCCCAAGGCTGAACATTCAGCAGAGACGGTCCCAGTTGCTAGACCTAACTAAATTCTGCCACATGATTTGGTTGCATCTCCAGACCTAGTGTGAAATAGACAGCAACCTGGACATAGTTGTCTGTATGTATCTAGTTGTGTATGATTGCATGTCAGTGTCATCAGTGAAGTACTATTCATCTCTCAGAGAGGATATAGAATATGCATGTGTTTTGTACCTTTAAGAAGCATTTCCAAGGACAGCACGTGCATATAAATAGCAAACACGTGCTACCTTCAGTGCCATTTTGAGAGTGCAGCCAGAGTGAGCATGTATGAGAGAGTCAGTTTGTTTATGCGTTTATCTAAGTTAAAGCTATTGCCTCATTCCTGATGTGTTTGTACATAATAAAGCAACTTGAACAGAACCCATGGATTACATCCTAACCGGGCGAATGACAGACATCATGTCTTTTTCTTGTACATTGATGTTCCTGTATGCTTCTCGCTGTCGCCTTCTGTTGCCAAGGGTCCTACAACAGAACATGTGAGACAGGCCGAAAGACTTGTTGGTGACTCCCTTTTTGTCCAGACAGCATTGACTTCCCCTTCTATTTCACCTGGCCAGGGGCAGTCATATGATATCTCAAAGGATGAGTCATGTTGCACAGGGCAAGGGCTGTCTCACTCACCCTCATCTTCTCAACTGCAGTTGACTCTGGGTGATAGGGTTTTAATTTCTTTAAAGCAATCTCCTCTTGCTGATTTTTCCTATTTAACAACTTGTTTCTCATAGCCCCTTTCCTGGCATTTTTCCACACTGCTTTTGCATGCTTGCATAGTCTTCACAGCCTCTCTCATCTCTACTGCAACCTCTTCACTGCTCTGTGCTTCTTTTTTTTCCTGCTTTCTCCCACACACTCTTATCTATTACTGATTCGTAGTTCCATCCTTTGTAGCAGTCTTGGCTAATATAATCAGACTGTATTTTTCTTGATGCTTAACCATTAATATTGCTGTCCTCCTTTGTTTCTATTTTAAGTTTTAAGCCTGTTTTTCTGCCTCAAAACAAACTGAACCCTTCAATACCCTCCACGATCTTTCAACCTGCTGCTGATGTATTCCTCCCAAACAAAGACTATTACGGCATAAATGTATATAGACTGAACTTTAACACAGTTTGTAACTATTTACTCTGCTAGCATACCCAGTGCTAACACATCACCGGGCCCACCCCAACCCAAACTTTTTCACATCCGTCTCTTTATTGCAGTCTTCCCCAGACTCCTTATCTTTTGCTAAGCCGACTGTTTTGTTTTATTTTTATTTTATATTTATTTTTCTCTATAATGTAGTGTCCTTCTCCTATGGCTGCTACATTTCCACCCCCCCCCCCAAATATTCCCTGTACTCTAGTTCAGCTAATATCCAGCTGGCCTTTGCCTGCTTGGGTCAACTCAAACTGATACTCACATATTTCATTCCTAAAGGAAACGTAATAACTTGAAAGCCCAATAACCTGTAATTTAACATTTTAAAAAGCACAGTGACCTGTAGTTTAACATTTTAAAATAAAAATCACTGGTATTTAGCTTACTGATTGTTTTTTCTGTTGGCTACACTCCTACTTGGGGCCTGCCTGCTCCGTTCTCCCTTCACTTCACTTGAGCTCACTCCACTCCTCTACCCTACCTCCATTTCCACCCACCCCCTCATCAATTACATTTATTCTCTCCTCAACCCCATCTTCATTAACTCCCAACTAATCACTGTCCTCTCCATTCACCTACTCTTTGATCTATCCCACGTGCTTTCTTCTCCACCAGCCATACTTAAACACATCCTCTATTAACACCATATCAGCTATCCTATAACTCTACCCCAGTATAACCCATCACAACAAAATGCCACCCCTACATAAACTAACACATATGATGTTGTCTTAGTCATCATTCCTCACGTTATGGTCTTGGATCCGATATCAGATCCAAGCCGGCATACTTGGACAAATAGCTTAGCTCAAGCTCCTCCCCTCCCATGATGCTCTGCTGCCCTCTAACCCCTCAGATCTCGTTTGCCGCTTGATCTGGATAGACGCAGATTACTCAGCTCCTCATGGGTAGTAAGTGGATTCTCTTTTTTGGGGTTTCCCTCTTATTTAGGTTTCTTTTTGGAATTGTGTGTTGGTTGTTGTGGTAGTTATTCCCTTCCCATCCCCTCCCGTTCGGTGTTTAGTCTTATTTTTTGGCGGCCTTTTTCTTGGGGGTTTAGTCATTGCTTTAACTTTTGTAACGGTAACTTGTTGGTGTGTTTAGTGAGTTGTTGGCTGGTTTGTGTTCTACTATCGGACGGATTATTTGGATCTTGATCTCTGTTTGGTTTTTAGGCCTAGATCCCTGGAATTTCTTTCGGCAGTGTTGTTGGGGTTTTAATTCATGATGGACAAACCCTTTGTTTTAAAAGATGTTCCTCGTGTGGTCGGAAAATGCCTGTTTCCGATTCACACGAGGAGTGTCTCTTCTGTCTCGCCAGCGAACATCTGGAGGTTGAGTGCAGTATTTGTGCTGCCTTCAACCCCAGAGCCCTGGTCGACCACCAGAACAAATTACTGATTAAAGGGTTAGTAAAAGGGGGCCCCTTGGTCACTGCTACCCCGACCAAAGCAGGCTCTTCAGAGAAGAAGAAGGTTCCTCCAGTCGACCCCAGCTGTCGGATCAGACTCCAGCCAGGGCGGTGTCTGATCCAAGATCTTTGGGTCCCAGAGTCTCTAGGGAGTCCACCCTGGATTCGACTCCAGGTCCTCGGATCCTACTCTATCGGTTCCCACCCCTGGATCCAAGGCTCCAGAGCTCAGACCCATGGATCTGAAGATGGGTGCATTATCTACGGATCCGACCTTTTAATCAAGTTGCCTTGGATCCATCTGTTCTCTCGGTTCCAAGTAGGTCTGACAGAGACCATGTTTGAGCTGATTTTAGTGGAGGAGTTTCCCTCGTAATCACTGAGGATAGAACAGATGTTTTCACCTCTCTCAGGTTTCACTCGAGGGATACGGCTTCCCAGCCAGGTCCTCCATCTCATCCAGGTCTTCCAGGAATGTTTTTCTCATGGACATGGATAGGGAAGCTCAGATGGAGTTGGGGCTTCTGGCTTCCCCAGTCCACAGGTCAGGGATTCAGTCTCCCACTTCCCATTTAACCGCTCCTCATTTGACCGTTGGTTTAGATTTTCAGGGACTGGTGCGCGGAGCGGAGGCTATGGGAGTGTCAGGACCCAGCTTGGTCCCTACCCCATTGGGATTGGCAGTTGAGGCTGTTCCTACCCCCCAGAACAGTCCATCCCTCTGGGCCGGGCTGCGGAATCCGGGTCCATGGGGTTGGATTCGGGTCCATGCTTTTCAGACCAGTGTCTGCCCTTAGGCACTTTGGCTTTCAACAGCTCTGGCCCGGTGCCGTCTGGCGGAGCGGGGGGGTTCTACCCTGTCTTCGGCTGTGGTGTTTATCGGCAGGAGAGGGAGACAGGACCTCCTCTAGTCCTTCCGCTTTCCGGGGGGCAAAAAGGTCCTTCTCTGCTATCAGAGCTGCCTCCCCCGCCCACAGTTATCCTACCCAGCTTCAGTGCCTGAGTGGTCGCACTCATCCTGCTTCCTATAATGCCTGTCTAGTCTAGCCTTCAGGGGGGGTACCTCCCCCATGGGGGTTCCCTCCTCTTTCGAGTCTTCGCTGCAGCCTCCGGTGGAGGAAGTTCCTAGGAAGAGGACATGTAAGAGGAGACATCTCGACTCCCCCATGGAGTCTTTAACTGAAGGTACGTATGCTGATGAAGGAATCTCTGCCCAAGGACGTATCCTTTGGAGACATACTCTAGATCCTCAAGACCAAAGGTGGCTTGTCTGCCCAATCCCTGTCCTGTGAGGAAACAGTATTTCTGGAGGCTTTCGGTACGGGCCCATCTACCTCTTGGGTGGCCCCCCTTGCTGACCTTCTTATCAATCTCGTGGCCAGCAAGGCTTGGAAGGAGCCAGATACCGTGGAGCCAGTACCTAAGAAAGTGGACGCATTTCTCGGCCCCCCTCCCCAGCGAATAAGTCCTTCTGGTCCAAGGTGGTCCCGGTTGATGCTACTGTGGTGGCCGCTGCCACCAAAAAGGAGCTGGCAGAGCAGAGTTCTTCTGTCCACCCTCCCAGTCGTGAATAGAGAGCTCTGGACAGATTTGGAAAGCGGGTGTTCGCTTCGGCTTCTTTTAGCCTGCGAGCCTTAAATTATCTTGCACATTTCACCCATCTCCAGAGGGATTTGATTAATGAACTGTCAACTTCCCTCACTGGGTCCATGTCTGAGGAGGAATTTAAGGTGGTTTCTCCCAAACTGGCCACCCTTCATTTGATTGCTAACTCATCCATGAGGCTACTTTCCAATGTTGCGGAGGGGTCCTCACGGGCGGCGGGTTCAGACACTGCCATTAGGCATCATGCCTGACTGCGCCTACATGGGTTTGCAGAGGCCTTCAAGACGTCGTTAATCAATGCCCCCTTTGATAGTTCCACTCTCTTTGGTCCCAGTGCGAAAGAGACCTTGACCCGCAATGAACAGGAAGGGAAAACGTTGTCAGCCGTCTGAATCAGATTTTCTACCCCTCAAAGGTCCTTCTCTAAGACCTAGAAATGGAGTAAGAAAATGTGGTTTCGGAATGTGCAGTCTTCCTTCCAGGATGTTTAGGACGATTCCTCTTCCAGGGGACAGGGAAAGGTTTCAGTGGCAGACGTCACCCTAGGGGCAGAGGAGGCCCACAGAACCAAGGTTCCAGGGAGCCCTTCTCTGAGAAACCTTTTCATTGTCCCTGAGGCTTTGCCCGACTGTCCTTCCCTGGAGCCATTCGGGGATCGGTTATCATTGCACCCTTTAGCCTGGGCAAGCATTACAAACTATCAATGGGTGCTAACCATTATATCCAGGGTCTATTCCATTCCCTTTTCAGAAGTCCTCCCAAAGACCAAAACTCTTCCAGGCATGCCACCCAGTCAGAAAGAGTTGGCCCAACAGGAGGTTGCGAACCTTTTTCAAATAAGAGCCATCCAAGAGGTTCCCGCAAGGCAGAGAGGATTTGGAACTTATTCCCGCTTCTTTTTAGCTCCGAAGAGAACAGGGGACCTACGTCCTTTTCTGGACCTCAGTCGCTTAAACCTGTTCGTACAGAAGTCGAGCTTTTGGATGGTCTCTGTGCAGTTGACTGTGCCCCTATTGCACAGAAATGACTGAATGTGCTCAGTGGACCTCCAGGACACGTACTACCATGTAAAGATGGATCAACATTCCAGGAGGTTTCTCCGCTTTCACTTGAGAGCCGATCACTTTCAGTTCAGGGCCCTGCCCTTTGGTCTCACCTCAGCCCCCCTGGTGGTGGCAGCTCATCTCCGGCTGCAGGGAATCCAGGTGTTTCCCTGTTTGGGCGATTGGCTCCTAACGGTCCCCACAAAGCATCAACTGTTGGACAACATGCATACCTTACTCTCCCTGTTCCAGCAGTTGGGAATTATGGCCAAGTCCTCCTTGATTCCTACTCAACATCTGGAGTTCATATGCACTCTGTTGGATACCACCACAAAAATCGCAACCCTTCCTCTTCGCCGGGTATCTCTAATTCGCACCCATGTTCAAGTTCTGCTGGAGCAAACATGTCCTCCGGCTTCACACGTTCTCAGGGCTCTAGGGTCCATGGTGGCTGCCATTTACTTGGTTCCCATGGCTCGGTACCACATGAGATTTCTACAGTGGACCTTTGCAGTTCAGTGGTCAGCGTTTCTGCATCCCCTGTTCACCATTCATCTCACCCCAGTGTGCCAAAATCATCTTTTGTGGTGATTCGCTCACTGGACCTCTTAGTAGGCAGGTCTTTCTCTCCACCGACTCTCATGGCCACGGTCACCACGAACGCTTCCCTACTAGGGTAGGGGGACATTTCCAGGGGAAGACGATCCAAGGGAAGTGGTCCTCCTCAGAGACAAAACTGCACATCAACGTTCTGGAGATGAGAGCAGTCCTCCTGTTGTCAGGATTGTCTCCCTCCAGGGATGACTGCAGTTCTATTGGACAATATGGCAGTTGTGTGGTATATAAATAAGCAAGGGGGCACATGTTCTTATCTGCTTTGTCAAGAGGCTATGAGGGTTTGGGAATGGGCGATGTTCACGGGGTGCTTTCTCATTGCAACACACATCCCTGGAGCAACCAATGTGTTGGCGGGCAACTTGAGCAGGGCTATTCTGACCCTGCACAAGTGGACCCTGAATCCAGTGGTGCCGCAACAGATATTCCAGTGGTGGGGTTTTCCGAGCTGCGATCTGTTTGCATCTCCTCTCAACCACAAATGCAACAAGTTCTTTGCATTGATCCCCCAGGACGGGGAATCCCCCAGGGATGTGTTCGCACACGGTTGGCCTTCAAGTCTCCTGTGTGCTTTTCCCCCATTGCCCTTAATTTCCAGAGTACTTCAAAAAGCCAGACGCTTCAAGATGCAGTCGATCCTCATTTCTCCCTTCTTGCTTCGGCAGCTATGGTTCCCCCTTCTGTGGCCTCACTTGATGCATCCACCCTGGGTGCTCGATCCAACTCCCGATCTTATATCTCATCCATCTCTACTTCCTCCCCCAAATCTTCAGACCCTGCGTTTGACTGTGGTATGTCCACATCTAGTGATTTTGACTAATTCCAGGCTACCCTCGCCCGTGAAGGATATTATTCATGCTTCCTAGAGTTCTTCCACTAGGAAGGTATATATCAGTAAATGGAAGAGATTTTCTGTCTGGGCAAGGAATAAGAATCTGGACACCTTTTCAGCTTCCATTCCAGAGATTCTTCTCTTTCTGATTCCTCTCTTTAAGGAAAGGGCCAGATGTTCATCGTGTTACACTGCTGCAGTCATCACACTTGGGTTATCTGCCGTCAGGCGGTCCTGCAGTCAGCCCGAGTTCCAAAGTCTTGGTCCGGCGTTGGTTGCTGTCGCTTCTTCCCTGATGTCAATGAGACAGGGGTATAAAAGAGGCAGCCAACGCCATTTTCTTCAGTCTTTCTTGCCACGCGGTGCCCGAAGCAGAAGCAGTTCGCAAGTGTCGGTCAGCCGACTCCTGAGATTTTCAAATCGAATTTCAGACCGAAGTCCTCAATAAAGCTAAGTACCCCGTTGGGGAACCTTTTCTTGCCTCAGTCCGATGTCAGAAAAAGTTAATAATTGCATTTCTTGTGAGAAGCAAATATCTCATAAGGATTTTCATTCTTATTGTATCTCTTGCCTAGGCCCAGACCACGACGTCACAGGTTGTCTGTTTTGTGCTAGGTTTAACAAACGAACTATTAAACGTCGGTTTGATTTCACCCGACACTATTTTGGTAGAAAATTTAATTATACCATGCTGTCGGAGCAACCGACGACCGGGATGCATAAAAAGCACAAAGATAAGGACAGGCAGCCGAGACCCAAACCAGACACCGAGTCCTTTGCTAGGCCAGTCGCCGGTTCTCCGGTTTTCAATGAGGCACCTACGCAGGCCCTGACGACTGCTGATTTAGAACCCCAACCCGCATCCGACTCCCATGCGGAGATTGCAGGGTCTCCAGAGCCTTTATCTTTAGGCCTTTCCGACTCCATGGCTGACGGGGATTCTGGTGCAGTTGAAAGGCCGTCAGTTGCTGAAGGTGTCTTCAGACCGACTGCACTTACTATTAAATCCTTTGCAAAACTGAAAACTCCATTAAAAGTAAGGAAGCCTGTACAGCAGTCTCCAGTGCAAGGCCCCATGCCTAAGAAACAGATGCTTAAGATGGCCGAAGACTTAATTACCCTAGTCAGGGGTTCCTATCCCCCATCTGAGAAAAGGCCTAGACAGGAGGAGGACTACGCTTCCTCTGACCAGGTTTCCATTACCTCAGATTCTTCTGAGGAACAGGAGTACTCTTTTCCCCCTTATGAAGACTACTGATGCTGAAGAGTCTATTCCTTCAGCATCTCCCCCAGAAGACTACTCTTTTGGGGAAACTTTACATACCATGAGGGAACATTTCCACTGGGAAGGCCAGGATTACTCTGATTCTAAGAAAAGGCTCCAGGAGTTCCTCTTACTACCCCAGCACAGACCCCTTGCTGTTCCACCTGTGTTAGACATTGTGGATGATGTTTATTCAGAATCTAGCCTTAACCCAGATTCATTACCTCCTGCACCAGCCAAACCAGACAGATACTACAGAGTCCCTGACTCACATAAATTCCTATATAAAAGTCCTGTTGCTGACCCAGAAACTATTTCCCAGGGTCCCAAAGGGGTTAAGGCCTCTATTGCTAAAAATCCTGTACCGTCTGAAAGGGATTCTAGAGCACTAGACAGATGGGGAAAGAAAGTATATACCTCAGCTACTCTAGCTATGAGGGCCTTAAATTGCCAGTTTCACATGCTGAAATATCAACAATATTTGATGTCTCAATTAAAACAAAAAATGAGCAGACATACAGAGCAGCCTGATTACAAGGAAATGCAAGATTTGTTACATGCAGCAGAACAAGTGGGAAAACATACTTTGCAATGTGGATTTGATTCATTGGAAGCTTCTTGCAGAGCAGCTGTAAGGGTCTGTCATCCATAGGCATGCTTGGTTAAAAGAACAAACTTTACCTGATCATGTTAAAGCAAAGTTATTGGATGCACCCTTACAGCAGGATGTTTTATTTGGTGTGAAAGCAGAAGAGGTTTTAAAGAAAATGGAGGATAAGGCAAAATCTATGCAGATGGTCAAGGATTTTTTACAGGTCCAACCCCCTCGTTTCAGCAGAAATTGGCCAACCAAAAACTGGTCCTTTCCAACTTTTGACAGACCACAGAGGGGCAAATACAGACACCCAAGGGGCAGAGGTCAGCCACAAGGCTCTTACAAGCCACGACAATGGGGTGCCACAACCCAGAAAGGAGGAGAAGACAGGTCTCAAACTATCAGAAGACAATCACAATGACTTACCCCTCAGACTGCCAAGCAAATCACTCTTGGCAGCTCCCTTGGGAGGAAAACTTGCACTTTTTGCAGACAATTGGCACATCATCACAAAAGACAAATGGGTCCTAAATATTGTAACTCAAGGATACAGGTTCCACTTTCACACTTTGCCAAGGATAAAAGGAATGCCAAACCTGCCATGAAATCAACGGGCAGAGGCTCAGACAAATTACAGCACTCATGGACATGAGAGCCATTCAACAGGTTCCTACACAGGAGCAAGGACAAGGATTTTACTCAAGACTCTTTCTGGTTCCCCGAAAGGACAAAGCCTGGAGACCCATTCTGGACCTTTCAATTCTAAACACATACCTGGAAGTGCCCAAATTCAAGATGCTCACACTACAGCAACTTCTTCCCATACTGGGCAAGAAGGTTTGGCTAGTAACATTGGACCTCAAGGAGGCATACCTGCATGTCCCTATCAGACAGAATTGCAGAAGATACCTCCGATTTATAGCAGGTACAACTCATTACCAATTCTCTGCACTGCCCTTTGGCTTATCTACTGCGCCCAGGGTCTTCACAAAATGCCTGGCACCAGTAATTGCATACTGCAGACAAAGAGGAATCCAAATATATCCATACCTGGGCGACTGCCTTATTCAAGCAGAGAGCAAGGGCATTCTTTTAAAACATCTGGCGTTTGTAAAAAAAAAACCTACTAAGTTGCCTAGGGTACACAGTAAACAAAAATAAGTCAAAACTAATGCCCTCACAAGACATAATATTCCTGGGTGCCGGCTTAAATACAACGGCCCAGATGGCTTATCTCACGCCAGACAAGCAAGGACAACTGACTCTATACATCAAAATGATGGCAACAAAGTCCCAACTCCCTGCAAGAAAAATTCTGCAGGCCTTGGGATTCATGGCATCTTGCATACTACTAATACCATATGCCAAACTGCATATGAGGAAATTACAATGGTACCTGAAAAGCGTATGGACTCAACTCAGCCACAGCTTGGAAACAATAATACCACTAATTCCCTGCCTTCAACAGGAGTTCCTATGGTGGGCTCAGGCATGTCACCTCAACAAGGGTCAGCCTTTCACCTTGCCCACAGCCAGGCAAACAATGACAACAGATGCATCGGATTACGCCTGGGGAGCACACATGGCAGGACAGTGTATTCAGGGCAAATGGTCTGCAGATCAAATGCATCTCCACATCAATCAAAAAGAGATGCTAGCTGTACAAAATGCCCTAACAGCTTTCAAGGACCTCCTACATCCAGGACAACAACTAATAAAGACGGGCAACACCACAGTGATGTGGTATATAAACAAACAAGGGGGCACACATTCCTACCCCCTATGCAGGCAAGCAATGACCTTGTGGAACACAGCACTGACCTACCAAGTTCAACTACAAGCACAATTCCTGCCAGGAAAGAAAAATACATTGGCAGACAAACTAAGCAGAAATATCATGGATCCTCACAAGTGGAAACTAGACCCACAAGTATTCACAATGATAACTCAAAAATAGGGGAGCCCAGACATTGATCTGTTTGCCTCCACCCAAAACTACCAACTGCGAAAGTTTTGCACAAGGACATATCACACACTAGCTTGGAAAGTGGACGCCCTCTCATTCAGTTGGAAAACAGTAACAGTGTATGCCTTTCCTCCACTGCCTCTTCTGGCAAAGGTGCTGCTAAAAGCCAGAGTAGAGAGGCCACAAATGATACTCATTGCTCCAGACTGGCCACGCCAACACTGGTATCCAATATTAAGGAACATGGCTCAAGGCCCACCATGGATTTTACCTCAAATTCCTCACCTGCTGACTCAGCAAAACAATCAGATTCTACACAGCCAGCTCAAGACTTTAAATCTGGCTGCATGGCAGATTATCTAAACAACCAGTCAACACTTCTCTCTACAGCTGTTATGGATGTCATTCTGGAGGCCAGGAGACCCAGCACCAAGAAAACCTACTCAGACAAATGGAAAAGATTCTGCGCCTGCAACCAGGCTAAAGGCCAAAATCCTCTTGTCCCAAATATTCCTCAGATTCTGCAATATTTAACTGAGATGTTGCACAAAAGCCTTTCCTTTTCATCTATAAAGATCCACGCTTCAGCTATTTCAGCTCATTACAACACGGATCCTCCTATTTTTTCACATCCATTATTAAGGCAGTACCTCAGAGGGGCTAAGAACATAAGACCGCCCCGAAGAGCATCAACACCAACTTGGGACCTCAATTTTGTTTTGGAAAAACTTACACTACCGCCCTTCGAGCCAGCTTTTTCAGCTGATTTACAATTTTTATCATGGACAACTGCCCTGCTGCTAGCAATAACTTCAGCACGAAGAGTCTCAGAGCTACAGGCCCTAATGGCAGTGGAGCCTTTCATCATTTTTCATCAAGACAGAGTCTCTTTATGAACTAACCCTTCCTTTATGCCAAAGGTAGTATCCATTGTGGCTCTAAACCAAACCATTAATTTACCCACCTTTTATCCAAACCCCCAGAATAAAGGGGAAAGGCTTCTACACTCTTTGGACATTCACAGGCAATTACGTTTCTACTTGGATAAAACAAAGGTTTTCAGAAAATCTGATCAGCTCTTTGTATCCTATGCTACAGGATCTCAAGGAAAGCCTATATCAAAACAGACCATTTCAAAATGGATAGGACATTGTATCTGTTTCTGCTACACACACCATGTGAAACTTGTACCTGGTAACATTAGGGCTCATTCCACCAGGGCTACAGCAACATCAACAGCCTTCCTCAGAGGGGTACCAACCATGGATATTTTGGAAGCTGCAACTTGGAGTTCAGTGCACACCTTCACCAAGCACTACCACTTAACTCTATACTCAAAAACCAGAGCTGGCTTTACCACTGCAGTTTTGCAGGGCCTACTAGCTTCTCCAAACCCTGTTTAGTACCAGCTGCCCAGCCTTAGCTTTGGGAGTCAACCCAAGTGTGATGACTGCAGCAGTGTAACACGATGAACATAGTACAGTTTTGTACCTACCATAAATGTAGATGTTCGAGTGTTCACACTGTTGCAGTCCAGGTTACCCTCCCACCTTCCCCTCTTTTTACCTGGGTTTTATCTATAGCTCCCTGTTTATACAATCTCTAAGATGTATTTCTATATGGTGTATTTGCTTACAGCTGTAGCTATTGTTTTCTACTTATGTAATTTACTTAGGATTACGTATTGCCTTCCTATTTGAGGGCACTTGACATCTGGTGCAAGAAAAACTGAAGAAAATGGCGTAGGCTGCCTCTTTTATACCCCTGTCGCACTGACGTCAGGGAAGAAGCGACAGCAACCGACGCCGGACCAAGACTTTGGAACTCGGGACGACTGTGGGACCGCCTGACGGTAGATAACCCGTGTGTGATTACTGCAGCAGTGTGAACACTCGTTTTTCTCCACCATCAAGGTTCAGTTGGCAGCAATGTAAAATTTTTATCTTAGCGATGATTCTGCCTTTTCTCCTTGTATCTGCAAGGCCGTTTTGAAAGGTGTTTTTCTTTTGCGACCCCCGGTTAAGCATCCATCCCCTCCGTGGGATTTGGTATTGGTGCTGCAGGCATTAACAAAATCTCCCTTTGAACCGGCTGCATCGTTTGATATAAAGTTCCATTTCATGGAAGACTGCCCTTTTGGTGGCATTAACTTCGGCAAAGAGAGTCTGTGAGCTGCAAGCTGCAATTAAGCCACCCTACTTAATTTTCCATAAGGACAGTGTGTTTCTGAAACCAGAGCCATCTTTTATACCCAAGGTAGCTTCAGCAGCTAATCTTAATCAGTGTATTCATCTTCCATAATTTTTCCCTAACTGTACCAGTAAAGAGGAATACATTCTGCACACCTTGGATGTTCATCTTCAACTTCGTTTCTATCTGCACAGAACTAGGGAGTTTAGACATTCAGATCAGTTGTGTATAGCCTTTTCTAGGAATAGAAAGGGGAGAGGAATTTCGAAAGTTATGGTTTCCCGCTGGATTTCGCAATGTATTTCCTTCATTTACTCTTCAGAAGGTGTTACTTTATCTGCACCAGTAAAGGCTCATTCCACAAGGGCTGTGTCTACCTCAACTGCGTTTGCAGATAGTCAATCCTTAGATGAAATCTGTGCAGCAGCAACATGGTCCTCTCCTCACACATTCATCTCTCACTATAAGTTGGATTTGATTTCTAGAGGAAGGGCTACCTTTGGCTCCATGGTTCTTCGGCATGTCCTTTCTTGAGGCCTCCCAGGATTTAGGTAGCTGGGGACTCTGATCCTAACGTGAGGAATGGTGACTAAGCTAACATCAGATTTATAGTTATTTACTTACCATAACTTGGCATCTGTGTTATCTGTAACCACCATTCATCATGGTCCCACCCTCCACCTCCCTTCCTGAGAGATTAGCTGGATGTTGGTGGTACTGTGTTGGTAGTAGTAGTTTTGGTATGTCTTCTTTCATTATGCAAACTCTATCTAAGGGGTTAGAGGGCAGCATAGCATCATGGGAGGGAAAACACTTGAGCTAAGCTGTTTGTCTAAGTGTGCTGGATCAGATCCGATATCAAATCCAAGAGTGTAACGTAAAGGTGGTGAGGTAGCGCTGATGTTCATCGTGTTTCACTGTTGCAGTCATGACTGTAGGGTTCTCCCCTGCCGGCAGGCAGCCCTCGATCGGCCAGAATCCCAAAGTCAGGGTCCGGCGTCGGCTGTTCAACCATGCTCCCTGACGTCAGAGCACCAGGAGTATAAAGCTGACAGCCGACGCCATCTTCCCAGTCTTTCTTGCCGTGCGGTGATAGCAGTTCGCAAGTGCCGGTCAGTTGACTCCTGACTAATTTTTCTATATACTTAGGTCCGAAGACTTTCTTCTCCACTCAAAGCTAAGTACCCCGTTGGGGAAACTTTTTTCTTGCTCCACTCCGATGTCAGAAAAAGTTAATTGTATTTCATGTGGGAAGCAAATTACCTCATAAGGATTTTCATTCTTACTGTATTCCTTGCTTAGGCCCTGACGACGACGTAGCTAGTTGTCGGTTTTGTGCTAGATTCAATCAACGTATAATAAGCGAAGGTACGATTTTGCTTTTCATTACTTCGGTAGGCGCTTTAACTACAAAATGTCGTCTGATACGGTTCCGGCTACTGGAGTTCACAAACGTCGCAAGGATAAAGACAGGCCTCCAAGGTCCAAATCTGATGATAGCGCACATGCGGAGCCAGCTTCAGGTTCGGCCGTCAGTGAGGCGCTTTTGCAGCCCCTGTCGTCGGCCATTTCAGAACCGACGGCTGAAACGGACTCTCATGAGGAGCCAACCAGGCCTTTAAATATTTCTGTTGCAGGACCTTCGGACAATGCTCCTTCGGATGGGTCCGGAGCCGCTGTGCAGGTACCGGCTTCCGAAGGGGTTTTCAGGCCTACTCAGCTTCTAGTAAAGGCAAAGACAAAGGCAAAGACTCCTTCTAAATCAAAGACTTCAACACAGGCCTCTTCTGAACTGGCTCCCAAGTCACAGAAACAGTTACTCAAGATGGCGGAGGATTTACTTACTATGATTAGGGGTTCACATCCCCCTCCAGACAAAAGGCCAAGGCAGGATGTTTATTATGATTCCTCTGATCAGGCTTCTGTTTCCTCAGTTTCTTCTTCTGATCAGGAATATTCTTTCCCTCCTTATGAGGATTCTGATGCTGAAGAATCCATTCCTTCAGCTTCTCCTCCTGAGGATTTCTCTTTTGGGGAAACTTTGCATGAAATGAGGGAACATTTCCACTGGGAGGGACAGGAGTATTCGGAATCCAAGAAAAGACTGAGGGATTTTCTTCTTCTTCCCCAACATAGACCCCTGGCTATTCCTCCTGTTTTGGATATTGTGGATGATGCCTTTTCGGAGGCTAACATAACCCCCTGACTCTTTTCCTCCTGCTCCTGTTAAGCCTGATAGATATTACAGGGTTCCCGATTCCCATCAGTTTTTATACAAGAACCCTACTGCTGACCCTGAAACCATTTCTCAGGGTCCTAAGGGAGTTAAGCCGCTTCTGCCAAAAATCCCATTCCTACTGAAAAGGATTCTCGATCCTTAGAAAGATGGGGCAAAAAGGTGTACACTTCTGCTACTTTGTCCATTAGGGCTTTTAACTGTCAGTTTCATATGCTTAAATACCAGCAATTTCTCTTGTCTGTCTTAAAACAAAAATTTACTTCCATTTCTGCCTGTGCAGATAAGGAATTACATGACTTATTGCATGCCACTGAACAGGTTGGGAAGCATGGTTTACAGTGTGGATTTGATGCCTTGGAGGCTTCTTGTAGGGCTGCGGCCTCTGGCACAGTCATTAGAAGACATGCATGGCTAAAGGAACAAAATTTACCTGAACGAGTAAAGGCTAAATTATTGGATGCTCCTGTTCAGCATAATGTTTTGTTTGGATCTAAAGCTGGAGAGGTGATTAAAAAGATGGAGGATAAGGCGAAATCCATGCAAACAGTTAAAGATTTCATACAAGTACAGCCACCTAGATTTAGCAGGAATTGGCCTTCAAAAAATTGGTCCTTTCCCTCTTCAGACAGGCCTCAGAGGGGTAGATATAGACGCTCCAGAGGGAGGCCTCAAACACAAGCTGCATGTTAAGTTGTCATTCTCACTGGATGGATCGGCTCCGACTCGGCCTATACTATAGCTCGAGAGCTATTTATACCGGCTCAAGGCAGCCCTATATCCCACAATACCATGCGCTAACTCCCCAGATCTCGTTTGCCGCTTCGCTGCGAGGTTGCCTTTTTTACCGGCTCAGGTCAGTAGTAGGAATTTTCAACAAAGTTTCTATTTTTTTGAGGTAGTTTATTAGGTTATTTTCCCTACTTTTGTTCCCTATCGATATTATACTTAATAGTGTTTGTTTCGTAAGCCCTACCCACCCCTGTAGTTAACTTTTATAATCAGGCCTACAGGCTTTAGTTTTTCTGTTTACTCACCTCTGTGTGTGTGTTGTTTTAGTCAGCCCCCTCATCTCCCCCTTCTGTGTAAGTGAGTGAGTGTGTGTGCTGATTGAGTGACTGTCTTAGGGCAATGTCCAAAGACGTTAAGGTCTCGGGATTCAAGAAGTGTGACTCGTGCTGTCAGAAAATGTCTCTGACAGACGGTCGCACTTCTTGTGTCTATTGCTTGGGGCCTTTACACCTGCAGGACTCTTGTTCCGTTTGTCATGGATTTAGTTCAAGAGTCCTGCAGGAGAGGCGTAACAAGCTTATTCTAAGGGGCTTGTTAAAGCCTGATGACTCCCCATCCAAGTCTGGCTCGGGGAAGTCATCAAAAACCGCCAAACCCTCAGCTCCAGCTTCTGAGCCGAGGGCTGGTGTTGTTGAGACGGCTCCTACCTCGGTTCCGGCTGGCTCCAAGGTGAGCAAAGTGGGTTCCGCTTCGAAACCATCATCGGAACCGACCCCAGCGCGCAAGCGCTCTAGGTCCCCTTCTTTAGAGTCCATCAGATCGGCTCCGAGGTCCCCCCCTTCTATCGGAACGGAGTCATAGGACTCATTCATCGAGGTCTTCCAGGCTCTCCGATCACGACATCGAGAGGGTGGTCAGTAGACTCATAAAATCTCAGGCGCTGGCCCAAATACTTCAGAGCCCATCTCACCAGACTGTGGCTCCTTCGATACAGTTATCCATTCCTCCTCCAACTCCTCTATCGAGTTCGGAGCCGGAGTTCGTCGGAACCGTGACCTTGCCCACGTCGGAGCCGATACCCCCTCCTTCGGCTCCGGTGTCGTCGGCTCCGACCTCTGTATTGGTTCCGTCCATGGAGAGGTCCGGGCGCTGGGACTCCATTGTCGGCTCCGAGGGGGCGAGTGGCATCGGACCCTTGTCCGACCCGCTCTCCCTCTCGAGCTTGCTCTGATTAGTTCGGCCCCAACATCATTCGGAGCCTTCTCTGTCGGTTCCGGGGCGGTTCCGGCCTCTTCGGAGCCGGGGCTACCTTTGGTGTCTGATAGGGGAGCCTTCGAGGTGATGAGTGTGTTGGACCCAGTGTCCACTCCAAGGTTAAGTTCTGCGGCTCCTCCCTCTGTAGTGCCTGTTACGGTCTCTGGCCACCCTCCTATACCCGACAGCAGAGATCCAAAGCGTAAGGTACCCACTTTGGGTGTCTCCTCCTCTTCCGAGGGTTCCCCTGAAGTTTCAGGGGAACCCCCTAGGAAAAGAAAGTGCAAGAGGAAGCACATAGACTCCCCCGAGTGTCACGTTGGACACCGACTTGGATGAGTCGGAGGGTTCCCCCAGATCCCCCTCTGAGGATGTCTCCTTTTCAGACATCCTAGAGATCCTAAGACAGAGGGGAAATTGGTCCACACTCAAACCTTCCGAGGACGAGTCGGTTTACCTTGATGCCTTTGGATCTCGCCCTTCCACCTCCTGGGTGTCTCCCCCTTTCGACCCACTAATGGAGGTAGTGGCTAGAAAGGCGTGGGCAGCTCCTGATTCAATGGAACCTACCCCTAGGAGGCCTTCTAAATTTATTTCTGCACCAGATGACAAATCCTTTCTCACCAAAGGTGTTTCAGTTGATGCTATGGTGGTAGCAGCAGCCACTAAGAAGTAATTAGCTGATCCTTCTGTACCTGTTCATCCTCCTAACAAAGAGTCCAGGACCATGGACAGGTACGGCAAGCGGACCTTTGCTTCAGCGACATTTTCTATGCGATCGCTGAACTATTTATGTCATTTCACCCGCCTTCAAAGAGACTTGCTCACAGAGCTGGGTGAAAGCGGTACAGGATCCTTCTGGTGCGGGGTTTAAGGACAAAATAAACTCTCAGCTGGCTACCCTGAACTCCATTGTTAACTCCTCCATGCGGCTAATCTCTTATGCAGCCGATGGAGCGAGTAGGGCCGCTGGCACAGGCATTGCGTTGAGACGCCACGCTTGGATGCGACTCTGTAACTTTGCCGACCCCTTCAAGGCGTCCTTCACCAACACCCCCTTTGACGGTTCGGAATTGTTCGGGCCTCAGGTAAAGAATACCCTCACCAGATGCGAGCAGGATGGTAAGACTCTCTCTGCCGTGGGAGTCCGTTTTTCCACGCCTTCTAGACCTTATCCTAAAGGACAGAGGGGTGGAAAGATGTGGTTCTGCAAACCACAGGGAGTCGTGCCTGCCGCACGTGGTGAATTTCCCCCTAGAGGTAGAGGGGAGAATAATAGTAGACGCCGCCCCAGGGGCAGAGGGGGTCCACAAAACCAGGGTTCCAGGGAATCTTTCCCTGACCAACCCTTTCAGCATCCCTGAGAAGCTGCCCGACTGTCCGCCTTCGGAGGCAGTCGGGGGAAGATTATCTCTGTACCCGGAAGCCTGGCAATCCATCACTCAAGACACATGGGTACAGAAGATCATATCCGAGGGTTACAAAATTCCTCTCACTTCCCCTCCAGTACAACCGCCAAAACCCCTACCCAGACGTACCACCCGCACAAAGGGGTCAGGCTCAGCTAGAAATAAAAAAGCTGTTAAACAAAAGAGTCATCCAGGCAGTCCCAGCAGATCAGCTAGGATCCGGAATCTACTCCAGATTCTTTTTGGTACCAAAAAAGACTGGAGATTGGGGACCCATTTTGGACCTCAGCAGGTTAAACAACTATGTATTAAAGACAAAATTTCGGATGGTAACACTGCAGTCCATTCTACCCTTTTTGGGCAGAGACAACTGGATGTGCTCGTTAGACCTCCAGGACGCGTACTACCACATAAAAATACACAGGCGCTCCAGGAGGTTTCTCCGCTTCCGGCTGGGAGTCAGTCATTTTCAATTCAGGGCCCTGCCCTTTGGTCTCACCACAGCCCCCCGGGTGTTCACCAAATGTTTGGCAGTGGTCACGGCTCACCTGAGACAAAAAGGATTCCAGGTGTTTCCATACTTAGACGACTGGCTCATTTCTGCTACCACCAAACAGGATCTCATAATGGCCAGGGATTATACTATCCATCTTTGCAACAGCCTGGGTATTTCTATAAATTTTGCAAAGTCCTCCTTGTCGCCTTGTCAATGTATAAACTTTATAGGCGCCGTATTAAACACCTCAAAAATGTCTGCAACATTACCACCCCAGAGAGTGACAGACATAAGGCGGAATGTTCAGCTCCTGTTTCAGCCCAGCAGAGTCCAAGTCAAGCTGGTATTGAAAGTGTTGGGCCTCATGGCGGTGGCGATTCTTCTACTTCCATTAGCCCACTTCCACATGAGACTCCTTCAGTGGATGCTGTTTTCTCAGTGGTCCTTTCAGCAGCTGCCAATGACGCACAACATATTGATAACACCATCTTGCAAGAAACATCTCTCCTGGTGGATGGTTTCCCCTCAGCTTTTTCAGGGCAGACCCTTTGTTCTCCCCCCTCCAGTTGCCACTGTCACAACGGATGCCTCCCTGATCGGGTGGGGGGGCATTATCAGGGCAGGACGGTCCAGGGCACTTGGCAACAGTCAGAATGCCACCTGCACATAAATGTCCTGGAGATGAGGGTGGTGCTTTTGACGTTGCAGGCCCTTCAGAGCTCTCTTCCTACGGGGACTATAGCAATTCAAATGGACAATATGTCTGTGGTGTGGTACATAAACAAGCAGGGCGAAACAAGGTCCTACCCCCTCTGTCGAGAAGCACTCAGACTTTGGCAATGGGCGATTTCATCTCAACGGTTTCTGATAGCAACGCACATCCCCAGTAAGTCCAACGTCATAGCAGACAGATTGAGCAGAACTATCCTCATGCCTCACGAGTGGTCTCTAAATCAAGCGGTAGTAGACGGAATTTTTCAAGTGGGGCCAGCCTTGCTGCGACCTTTTGCAACTCCATAAAACAGCAAGTGCCTCGACTTCTTCACACTTTTCCTCTACCAGGCCAGCCCTCAGAGGCGCTCTTGTTCACGTTTGGCCCGGGTCTTCTTTATGCCTTTCCTCCCTTTCCATTGATCCCAACTAATTCAGAAAGCAACCGCATTGAGATCCAAAATGATCCTCATTGCCCGTTTGGCCTCGACAAGTTTGGTTTCCGTTCCTGCACAAATACCTACTGGAACAGCCTTGGCATCTGGAACCCCTTCCGGATCTGTTGACCCACCTCACGGGCAAGCTGCATCAGTCTCTACATTTCATCAACCTCACAGCTTGGTTGCTCCACTTCCAGCCATAGCCAGGCTTCCCCTTATTTCTCCTCCTGTTCGTGATATCATTCTGGCTTCCCATAAGTCCAATACTAGGAAGACTTATGTGAGTAAATGGAAGCGTTTTTCACACTGGGCACAAACTAGATCCTTGGATCCTTTCCATGCACCCATTCATGAGGTTCTAGACTTTCTGGCGGAGCTTTTTCATTCGGGGTCATCATTGGCCACTATCAGGGTACAATTAGCGGCCATTGCTAATTTTCATGTTGGACTCTCAGAAGCAAATATTATGTCCCACAAACTCTGTAAAGCCTTTCTCAAGGGCATTTTGTTGCTCAGACCTCCAGTTAAAGATCCACCCCCACAATGGGATTTGAATTTAGTTCTAACTTCACTAATTCTACCCCCTTTTGAACCGGCAGTTTCTTGCTCCCTCAAACTTCTTTCTTGGAAAACGCTGTTTTTAGTAGCTATAACATCTGCCAGAAGGGTATCGGAACTTCAAGCCTTGTCTGTCCGTCCTCCCTATTTGGTTTTTCATAAAGAAAGGGTAACTCTTAGGACAAACCCTTCCTTACTACCAAAAGTGTTATCGGAAGCAAATCTAAACCACTCCATTGATTTGCCCGTCTTTTTCCCAGACTATACCAACAGGGCTGAACAAAAATTACATTCATTAGATGTTCATCGCCAATTACGGTATTACCTAGACAGGACAAAACAATTCAGAAAGTCAGACCAGCTCTTCCTCTCTTATGCTGCAGGCAAGAAAGGGCTTCCAGTATCGAAAGTTACTCTTTCCAGATGGCTGACATCTATTATTACCTTGATCTATGAGTTGAGACACAGGCAACTTCCCTCTAGGCCTAAAGCTCATTCAACCAGGGCACTATCAACTTCAATGGCTTTTCAAGCAAGGTTACCACTAGATGCCATTTGTGCAGCAGCTACATGGCCCAAACATACCTTTATTGCCCACTACAAGCTTGATCTAGCCTCCAGAAATAGAGCTGATTTTGGTTCCACTGTACTTAGGAGTCTGTTCCATTGAGCCACCCAGGACTAAGATGCTAGGGACGCTGTCCCATCCAGCAAGAATGAAGGCGAGAATGACAACTTAACATTAAGAAGTTATGTCTTACCATAACGTTCCATGTTAGTTGTCTTCTTCTTCTTTCTTCTTGATCCTCTGCCCCTAGCCTGGATAGACTCGAGTTTCTGAGTCCTTCCATTTCTGGAGATACAATATGTTGCGTCTTTCCTGGTATCCTTAGTATTACTAGCAGGTAATCTGTATTCATAAAAGAGGATTATAATATTATTATTATAATATTACCTTTTATACTATGTCTTAGCTTCCAAACGAGATCTGGGGAGTTAGCGCATGGTATTGTGGGATATAGGGCTGCCTCGAGCCGGTAAAAATAGCTCTCGAGCTATAGTATAGGCAGTGGCCGAGGATCGGCTCCGAACCCATCCAGCAAGAAAGAAGGCGAGAAGAAGACAACTAACATGGAACGTTATGGTAAGACATAACTTCTTATAGACCAAGACAGTGGACTGCTTCCACCCCTAGGGGAGGATAGGACAGGTCACAATCTCAAAGGAAACAAACTCAATGACTCCCTCTGTTGGGCTACAGGAACGTCTTGCCTGGAAGCCCCTCTCGGAGGAAAACTCTTATTTATCAAAATTGGACTCAAATAACCCAAGACAAATGGGTTCTGGATGTGATTTTAAGAGGTTACAAATTCCACTTTCATACCTTGCCAAGGCCAAGCGGATGGCCAGACCTTCCAAAACATCAATGGACGGAGGCCTTAAACCAGGTGGAAGCTCTTTTGGCTATGAATGCCATAGAACTGGTTCCTCTTTCAGAGATGGGAAAAGGTTTTTACTAAAGGCTCTTTCTAGTCCCAAGGAAGCAAAACTCATGGAGACCCATTCTGGATCTGTTGGTCTTGAACACCTTTCTAGAGATTCCAAAATTCAAGATGCTTACTCTACAGCAGCTACTTCCAATGCTGTCCAAAGATGCATGGATGGTAACTTTGGATTTAAAGGAGGCATATTTACACATTCCCATCAGGCAGGATCGCAGAAAATACCTCAGGTTCAAGGCGGATCGAGGCACTTTCAATTCTCTGCTGCCCTTTGGATTGTCTACTGCCCAGGGTCTTCACCAAATGCCTGGCTCCAGTAGTAGCTTACTGCAGACTCAAGGGAATTCAAATTTACCCTTATCTGGACGATTGTCTAATTCAGGCAGACAGCAAGGATGTCTTACTCCAGCATCTAGAATTTGTACAGAACCTCCTCAAGTTTCTGGGATTCTCTGTAAACATAAAAAAGTCAAATTTGACACCATCACAACAGATAACTTTTCTGGGTGCACTTCTAAACACTACAACCCAGATGGCATTTCTGACATCCGAAAAACAATTACAGCTGGCTTCAACTTTCAAAACCTTGGCAACTCTAACTCAACTATCTGCAAGGAAATTCCTGAAGGCTTTGGGTTACATGGCCTCCTGCATCCTTCTCGTACCATATGCAAGACTACACATGAGGAAAATACAGTGGTACCTAAAAAGTGTATGGTCTCAGCATTGCCACAGTTTAGACATACTGATCTCCGTCCTTCCTTGCCTTCAAAAGGAATTTCTTTGGTGGTCCAGGGCTTGTGCACTAAACAAAGGGAAACCCTTTCGTCTGCCTCCTGCCACTCAGATTCTAACCACGGACGCCTCGGATTATGCTTGGGGAGCCCATTTTCAGGGCAATTGTCTGCAGGACCTTTGGACAAAGGATCAGAAGCACCTGCATATCAACTTAAAGGAAATGTAAGCTGTTCAGAAAGCTTTATTGGCCTTCAGGAATCTTTTACAACCAGGACAACTACTAATACGGACAGACCACACCACAGTTATGTGGTACATAAACAAGCAAGGGAGATCTCATTCCTACCCCCTATGCAGACTAGCCATGGATCTATGGAACACAGCTCTAGCTTGCAATCTGGATCTTCAAGCTCTGTTTCTGCCAGGGATACAAAACCTCCTGGCAGACAGTCTGAGCAGAAACCTTTCAGATCCACACGAGTGGATGCTGGACACCAAAATATTCAGGATGATAACAGCAGTCTGGGGATGTTCTCACATAGACCTCTTTGCATCCCATCTCAATCATCAACTACAGAATTTTTGCACCAGGACTTTCCACAGAGAAGCTTGGAAAGTGGATGCCCTGTCATTCAGTTGGAGGAACCTCTCGGGATATGCCTTTCCGCCACTTCCTCTTCTTCCATGGGTTTTATTGAAGATAAAACAGGACAAGCCCAAGATGATCTTGCTGGCTCCAAATTGGCCTCGGCAGTTTTGGTATCCAACTCTAAAAAAACCTATGTCTGGAGCCCCCTTGGGTTTTACCTTCGTCTCTGAACCTTCTGTCCCAGCATCAGGGTCAGGTTCTACACTCTCATGTCAGAACTCTCAGCCTGGCGGCCTGGTTAATCCAGGGCCTTTGATTTCTTCTTTACTGCCCAAGCAGGTTATGGATGTCATTTTAGAAGCCAGACGTCCTAGCACTAGAAAATCTTATGCAGGAAAATGGAAAAGATTTTGTTCCTGGATGCAGGCTCAGGATTCTGATCCTCTTCTTCCTAACATTACTTTAATTTTACTTTACTTGACAGATCTCTTACATAAGGGTCTCTCTTTTTCTTCCATTAAGATACATACTCTGCTATTTCTGCTCATTATAATACGGACCCTCCCATCTTTTCCCACCAGCTCATGAGACAGTTTCTCAGAGGAGCTAAGAACTTAAGACCTCCTAGATCTCCTCCCATTCCTGCTTGGGATCTCAGCTATGTTTTGGAAAAACTAACCTTGCCTCCTTTTGAGCCTGCTGCCTCTTCTGACATCAAGTTTTTATCTTGGAAGACAGCTATTCTGTTAGCCCTAACCTCTGCCAGGAGAGTTTCAGAGTTACATGCTCTTATTGCTGTGGAACCTTATATTATTTTTCATCAAGACAGGGTATCTCTGAGGACAAATCCTACCTTCATGCCTAAGGTGGTTTCCAAAGTGGCTTTAAATCAAACTATCCACTTGCCAACCTTTTTCCCCTCTCCTCAAAATAAAGGGGAAAAGATCTTACATTCCTTGGATGTACACAGACAACTACGTTTTTACCTGAACAGAACCAAGGACATCAGAAAATCAGAACAATTGTTTTTCTTATGCTTCAAGTTCCCAAGGTAAAGCCATTTCAAAACAGACCATTTCTAAATGGATTGCTCATGGAATCAGATTTTGTTATTCTCACCAATGTAAAGCAAATCCCAGGGAGTATACGGACTCATTCCACCAGAGCTGCTGCCACTTCTGCGGCCTTCCTCAGGAGAGTTCCTAACAAGGACATTTTGGAAGCTGCAACTTGGAGTTCAGTGCATACTTTTTCTAAGCACTACAATCTACCTCTCTACTCTAAGTCTAGGGCAGGCTTTGCCTCTGCAGTCTTGCAGGGCCTTTTAGCCGCCCCTTCCTCTTTATGACCACCTCCCTTTCTTTCAGCTTTGGGATTCTACCCTACAGTCATGACTGCAACAGTGAAACACGATGAACATTAGTACAGTTGTGTACACCTACCATAAATGTAGATGTTCGAGTGTCTTCACTGTTGCAGTCTGGTTTTCCCTCCCTCCTGTCCCCTCTTATTTTTACTTTTGTGTATTTCCTTTTTTCACCATTCTTCTGAGGTGTATTTGCAAGGGTTATAGGACCTTTTTCATTTTGGAACTCCTGACATCTGGGGCAAGAAAAACTGGAGAAGATGGTGTCGGCTGTCAGCTTTATACTCCTGGCGCTCTAACGTCAGGGAGCATGGTTGAACAGCCGACGCCGGACCCAGACTTTGGGATTCTGGCCGACCGAGGGCTGCCTGCCGGCAGGGGAGAACCCTATAGTCATGACTGCAACAGTGAAGACACTCGAACATCTACATTTATGGTAGGTGTACACAACTGTACTTTCTACCCCATCACCTTCAGTATAGTGTCAATCAACTCACCCATAGGTAGGTACTAGGCTATTCGCCCAAGGGCCTACGTAAACCTAGCCAACAAGGTTCCCTGGCTTACGCCACCCAAGAAAGTTATTTTCCTGTGCCACTGTCGAGCAGAGACACAGAAGTGATCCCCGGGATGTATTTCCTATTTCCCATCCATTCATCAAGATTTTTCTTGAAGAGTGCTAATGAAGAACTTTGCTTGACATAGATGGGTAGCCTGTTCCAGAGTATGGGACGTCTCTGGGACAGGAATCTATCCCTCCAGCATGTCCTGATGTTCTTCGTGTTTCACTGTTGCAGTCATTACATTTGGGTAATCTGCTGGCAGGTTGCCCTCAGTCGGCCTGATTAACAAAGTCTTGGGTCCTGCGTCGGTTGCTGTCCATTCTTTCATGACGTCAGGTCGTCAGGGGTATAAAACATGCAGCCGACACCATTGCATCAGTCTTTCTTGCCATGCGGTGCCCGAAGCAGAAGCAGTTCGCAAGTGAGTGTCGGCCGACTCCTGAAATTTAAGTTTTCGAGTTTCAGAACCAAGTCTTCAACTTAAAGCTAAGTACCCCATTGGGGAAACTTTTTCTTGCTCCTTACCGATGTCAGTAAAAGTTAATAATTGCATTACTTGTGGAAAGCAAATACCTCATAAAGATTTTCATCTGTACTGTATTCCTTGCCTAGGCCCTGACCACGACGTACCTTGCTGTCAGTTTTGTACTTTATTTAATCAGCGCACTATCTGTCGTCTGTACATTTTTGCCTCTAAATGTTTCGGTTCTCGTTTTAATTATCCAGAAATGACGTCGGTTAGCATCTGCAGACGAAGCTTCTCCTAAGCCAGTCGCCAGTTCGCCGTTACTCAGTGAGGCGCTTTTGCAGCCTCTGATACCCGCTACTTCTGACTCGCAGGCCTCTACTGAGACCCGTTCGGAGTCTTGTATGCCGCAAGATGCTTCACCTATGGAACCCGTGGATGTCTCTACCTTGGATGGATCTGGAGCCGCTGTGCAGGCACCGGCTTCTGAGGGTGAATTCAGGCCTACAGTCTTGCATATTAAACCGACTCCACCTACTATACTAAGGCCTAAATCTCGATCTATGTCTAAAAAATCGACACTCAGGCCACATGTTCAGGCCCCTATGCCTAAAAAACAAATGATCAAAATGGCTGAAGATCTAATTACTCTAATCAGAGGTAGTCACTCCCCCCCCCCCCCCTTCTAAGAGGCCTAGGGCTGAGCTGGACTATGTATCTTCTGATCAGGACTCTGTTTCTTCTGATTCTTCTGATGACCTGGATTTGTCCATCCCTACTTATGAGGAGTCTGATGCAGAGAATTCCATTCCCTCTGCTTCCCCCCCATGAGGACTTTTCTTTTGGGGAGACTTTACATACCTTAAGGGAGCATTTCCACTGGGAAAGTCAGGAATTTTCTGAATCAAAAAAAAGGCTTAGGGATTTCTTTCTTCTACCTCAGCATAGGCCTTTGGCTATACCTCCTGTACTAGACATTGTTGATGTGTTTTCGGAATCCAGTATGGCCCCTGATTCCCTGCCTCCGGCTCCTAGTAAACCTGACAGATACTACAGGGTTCCTGAGTCACACAAGTTCCTTTTCAAAAATCCTGTTGCGGATCCAGAAACCATTTCTCAGGGGCCCAAGGCCATTAAGGCTTCTACTGCTAAAAATCCTACCCCTTCTGATAGAAATTCCAGGGCGTTGGATAGATGGGGTAAAAAGGTTTATACTTCTACACCCTTGGCAATCAGGGCTTTAAACTGCCAATTTCATATGTTAAAATATCAACAGCATATTATTGGACTGCTTAAACAGAAAATGATGTTGATTTCTGACTGTGTGGAAAACTAAGATTTACAGGATTTATTACATTCTGCTGAACAAGTTGGAAAACATACTTTGCAATGTAGTTTTGATTCCTTAGAGGCCTCTTGCTGGGCTGCTTTAACTGGGTCTGTGTTTAGAAGGCATGCTTGGCTTAAGGAGCAATCTCTGCCTGATCATGTTAAAGTGAAATTGTTGGATGCTTCTTTAAATCAGGACCACCTGTTTGGTAATAAGGCTGAAGAAGTTCTAAAAAAGATGGAAGATAAAGCTAAATCTATGCAAACTGTAAAAGATTTCTTACAAGTGCAACCTCCATGATTTAGTAGGCAGTGGCCTACTAAGAATTGGTCCTTTCCAGCCCCTTCCAGATCCTCTGAAGCCAAACCCAGACACACCAAAAGCTTCAAGTTTCATTCCCAGGGGACTCTCAGAACTAAGCAGTGGGGAGCCTCCACCTCCAAATCTGGAAATATCAATACCCCCCCTCCCATGGTATGCAGTCACAATGACTTTCCTTTAAAATTACCAAGCACTTACCTTTTAGCCGCCCCTTTGGGGGAGGGGAATTGCTCTTCAGGCAAAAAAATGGGAACTCATTTCCCAGGACAAATGGGTTTTAAATATAGTGTCCCAGGGATACAGATTTCATTGCCAACACCAAACGGGTGGCGAGACCTTCCCCCAAATCAGTGGGCAGAGGCTCAAAAACAAGTACTTTCCCTCTTAAACATGGGGGCTATTCATCTGGTACCAGAAGAGGAAAAGGGACAAGGTTTCTATTCCAGGCTTTTCCTGGTACCCAGAAAAGACCAATCATGGCATCCAATTCTGGACCTATCTACTCTAAACACCTTTCTGGACATTCCAAAATTCAAGATGCTGACTGTTCACCAGTTACTTCCTATGCTAGGCAAAGATGCCTGGTTGGCAACTCTAGATTTAAAAGAAGCTTATCTGCATATCCCAGTCACGGAATCTTGCAGAAGATACCTATGCTTCAAATCAGGCTACTTGCATTATCAGTTCTCTGCACTGCCCTTTGGCTTGTCTACTGCACTCAGGGTATTCACAAAGTGCCTGGCTCCAGTAAATGCATTTTGCAGGCAAAGAAATATTCAGATATATCTATACCTGGACGATTGTCTAATTCAGGCAGAAAACCAGGCCCTACTTCTAAATCATCTGGCATTTGTAAAAAGGGTTCTGACTTTTCTGGGGTACACCATAAACGAAAAGAAATCACAACTGGTACCCTCTCAACAGATTACATTCCTGGGTGCAAGCTTGAATACATCTGCCCAGATGGCTTTCCTCACGCCAGAAAAGCAAATTCATTTGGTAACTTACTTCAAACAAGTGGCCACAAAAACTCTGCTTTCTGCAAGACAGATACTGCAAGCCTTGGGGTTCATGGCCTCCTGCATTCTTCTAATTCCATTTGCAAGACTGCATATGAGGAAACTTCAGTGGTACTTAAAAAGTCTATGGAGTCAACATTGTCACAGCCTGGAAACAATGATTCCTATCATACCTTGCCTACGCCTGGAGTTCCTATGGTGGACAGAGGCCTGCCACCAAAACAAGGGACTTCCATTCACACTACCCCCTGCCGCCCGAACCCTAACTACAGACGCATCAGACTATGCATGGGGGGCTCACCTGGCAGGGAAGTGCATTCAGGGCAAATGGAACCCAAATCAAATGCACCTACATATGAATCAAAAAGAAATGTTAGCTGTATAGAATGCTCTGACAGCCTTCAAGGACTACAGTCTTCCAGGACAACTAATGGTAAAGACTGACAACACCACAGTTATGTGCTACATAAACAAGCAGAGGGGTACACATTCCTATCCCCTCTGCAGACTAGCCATGACATTGTGGAGCACGACCTTGAGCTACCAAGTGCACCTACAAGCTCAATTCCTGCCAGCAAAATTGAATACACTGGCAGACAGACTAAGCAGAAATCTCATGGACCCACACGAGTGGAAACTGGAACCACGGATTTTCAACATGTTGACAAGCAAATGGAGGAGCCCAGACATAGATCCATTTGCCTTCCCCCAAAACTACCATTTGGACAAATTTTGCACAAGGACCCCCCTGCAAAAAAGCCTGGAAAGTGAATGCTCTGTCCTTCAGCTGGAAAAACCTATCAGTCTACGCCTTTCCCCCTCTGCCTCTGCTCTCCAAAGTTCTGCTAAAAGTCAAACAGGACAAACCAAGAATGATTTTGATTGCTCCCAACTGGCCACGCCAACACTGGTACCCACTCCTGCGCAGTGTGTCACAAATATCTCCCTGACACCTGCCTCAGACACCTTCCTTGCTGTCTCAGCAGGATAACCTAATTCTGCACCCTCAGCTCCCAACATTGAACCTTGGAGCTTGGCTTATCACTTAAATTCACCCTTAGCATCCCTCAGCAGACCTGTCATGGATGTCATCTTGGAGGCGAGAAGACCTTCTACTAGAAAATCTTATGCTGACAAATGGAACAGATTCTGTGCCTGGAATCGATCTTTAGGGATGAGCACAGCAGCGCCCAATTTACCTCAGATTTTGCAATACTTAACTGAGATGCTTCACAAGGGCCTGTCTTTTTCCTCTTAAAATCCACGCTTCAACTATTTGAGCTCACTATAAAACAGAACCACACCCCTCTTTTCTCATCCTCTGCTCAAGAAGTATCTCAGAGGGGCAAAGAACTTGAGACCACCCATGAGAGCTCCTACCCCTGCCTGGGACCTTAACTTTGTTTTGGAGAAGCTCACTCTACCTCCTTTAGAGCCAGCTGCTACTGCTGACTTAAAATTTCTTTCTTGGAAAACGGCCTTCCTTTTAGCAATCACTTCAGCTAGAAGGATGTCTGAATTACAGGCCCTTATGGCAGTGGAGCCTTTCATCATCTTTCATGCGGACAGGGTATCTCTGAGGACCAATCCATCCTTCATGCCCAAGGTGGTTACCAGTGTGGCTCTTAATCAGTCCATTCATTTGCCAACCTTCTATCCCAATCCACAGAACAAAGGGGAACGGATTCTGCATTCCTTGGACGTGCAAAGACAACTTAGATTCTACTTGGACAGAACTAAACTTCAAAGAAAATCTGAACAATTGCTACCAGCATTTGCTGCTGGGGCAGAGGGGAAGGCTGTTTCAAATCCAACTATTTCTAAATGGATAAGCCATTGCATTCATTTCTACTTTAAGCACCATGGAGAACCTATCCCCCAGGGGAACAGATCTCATTCCACCAGGGCTGCATCTACTTCTGCAGCCTTTCTCAGAGGTGTACCTACTAGGGATATTCTAGAAGCTGCTACCTGGAGTTGTGTACATACTTTCACCAAGCATTATCATTTATCAGTTTTCTCTAAATCCAGAGCTGGCTTTGCCATTGCTGTCTTGCAGGGCCTTATAGCTAGTCCTAATGCTGTATAATTTCCTCCTCCCAACCATAGCTTTGGGAATCTACCCAAATGTAATGACTGCAACAGTGAAACACGAAGAACATAGTACAGTTGTGTACACTTACCATAAATGTAGATGTTCGAGTGTATTCACTGTTGCAGTCCTGGTTACCATCCCACCAGCCCCCTGTTTTTCTCTGGCTATACCTCTACTTTCTTTTACTATGCTTAAAAGCCTTTTTGGTGTACTTGCTTTTGGTTGGAGGTATATTTTTGTGTTTTTAATTTTATTTGCTCCCCATTTGGTGGGCACCTGACATCTGGGGCAAGAAAAACTGATGTAATGGCGTCGACTGCATGTTTTATACCCCTGACGACCTGACATGGAAGAAGGGACAGCAACCGACGCAGGACCCAAGACTTTGTTAATCAGGCCGACTGAGGGCAACCTGCCAGCAGATTACCCAAATGTAATAACTGCAACAGTGAATACATTCGAAAATGTACATTTATGGTAAGTGTACACAACTGTACATTTATTGTGGTGACAAGGTTTAGGTCCCTAGAGTGTGTAGCTCGGAGGGATTGGGATTTCTTTAGGAGTAGCATGTCCAACAGCTCTGGGTTTGACATAGCTTTGTATGATAGGCAGAGATAACCTTGGAGTAGGCGATATGCTACGAAGTAAAGCTGGAGTTTTTTGAGACTGTCCGTGTAGGGCATTTGTTTGAGGCCAGTAATCCTCTTTGTGTGGTACTTCTGTGGCCTTTCCAGCTGCTGCAGATGTCTTGTGAGGTACATTCCAAAAGGGGCATTGTACTCTATAATGGGACTGATGAGTGTCAAGTAGAGAGGAACAATGACCTCTTTTTTCCTGGATGAGAGCCCTTTTATGATGAGGTGTGCCACGTAGAAGGACTTCTGACTACTCTGGCGATGTGACTTATCAAAGGAGAGACTACTGTCCACCTGAGTCCCAAGGTCTCATCACACATTCGGTGTTAAGTAGATTGATGCCTATGTGATAGTTCATGAGTACAGAGTTTTTACCAAAGGGGATGACACTGCACTTTTTGGCATTGAGCTTGAGGCCATGGCTCTGACACCAGGCATCTGTCTCAGTGAGGCCCTTCTGTAGGATGTCCACATCATTTGGGGACTTTACTATGGCTCCTAGTTTGCAGTCATCTGCGAACTTTGTTAGCCAGAGGCCTTATGCGTTACCCTGTACTTAAGAGAAGTAGATACCAAACAGGAGAGGTCCCAGGATGGAACCCTGTGGGACTCCACTTGTCCATACCTAACTTCTCCTAAATAGAGATTCTAATAGTCTACCTAAAAATAAATGAAAGCCAAAACCTCTGTATCATTGTCCTGTATATTCCCTCTGGCAATAGCATTCCGTTACTAGAGGAAATCCTAGCTTGGACAGCCAACAAAATAACTACAGAAACAATTCTTGGTGATGTTAATATTCATTGGTTTGATCTCTAACAGCACAACTCCTCCACAAGCATCACCCTATATAACTACAGCCAGCGAATCACTGATATTACCAGACCCAGCAAAAACAACAGCAACAGCTGAGAGACAACCTTAGATTGGATTACGGTCTCAGACCCCAATAAAATCATCACTGCAGGAACTCTCCCAAACACTCAGTGACTACTTACCTGCCTTTATAATACGTAAAACCACCACAACATTAAATAGACATCACTACAGAAACACCAGGGATTTATCACAATTTTCCCCTGCAACCCTCAACAATGTTTTAAATAGCATTAACTGGGATCCCTTAAAAATCAACATTATGCAGTGGACTTTTTCAATTCTACATTCCTGAACATCCTAAATAGCCTTGCTCCTCCCTGGTTAAAATGTGTAAAAGCAAATCACGACCCATGGCTCACTTGAGCAACCAAACAAAACATGGCCACCAGAGACAAAACCTGGAAGCTCTAGTAAAAGCACAAAAAACCCTCCGACCTTATGACTTAGACACCTTTGCAACCAAGTTAAGTGCCTAGTTATTAATGATAAAAAATAATACTGTCATACTTCACAAAACCAACACAAGCCAAACCCAAAACACTTTTGGAGCTCAATCAACACTTTACTTCACTCAGGGTCAAACAACAACGCCTGTCCACATCCTGAAAAAGATCACATTGAAATAGCCGCACTCTTCAACACATATTTTATAAACCTTATAGCCAACCTCACCACCAGCTTCCCTCAAATACACCCTAACCCGTCAGATTCTCCAACTACAACTACCTCCTCTCCCTACTTACATAACTTTTCTCTAGCACCTATCCCCACTGCCACTGTAAGGAAACTACTACTGAAATTAAAACGATGCACTAATGCCCCTGACAACCTGCCCCCAGAATTCCATGAAAAAGTTCAGTAGCCTACCCTGTCAGCTTACTTTTTAATTGGTCCATTCAAGAGTGTTATGTTCTCACCATTTGGAAAAAAGCATTTATTCTCCCACTACACAAAGGAGGAAATAACACAGACATCGCCACCTTTCAACCCATTGCCGTACTCTCCCCTATCTCTAAGATTCTCGAAAATGTAGCCACAGACAATGCCTTAACTATCTACTTGACAAAACTTACTGTCCGCAACCCAGCATGGTTTTTAGACCCAGACATAGCACCACTACAGTTCTCATATCCTGTGAATCAGTCAGTCAGGCTCATGATGCCGGGAAACTTGTCTCCTCTTTTTCTCTACCTGTCCAAAGCCTTTGATACTCTCTCTCACCCTCCTCCTCTTCTTAAAAAAAACTCTCCAACTTGGGTGTCTCTCTCTCTCACTACCTTACACTGGTTTTCTAACTACCTCACAGACAGGCAACAAGCTACTATGTGGCAACACTCTCTCCTTTCTTTAACACCACTACCGGTATTCCCCAAGGGTGCATCTTAGGACCTCTGCTAATTAATATTTTCATCAACGACTTCCACTGTACTCTCACTCAAAGCAGGTTCATCCAATATGCAGATGATTCGACTGTCATCTGCACTGCCAGTTCTCCACCTAAACTCCTAAAACTAACCCAGTCAGCCCTCACTTCCACCGAAAAATGGATGTCTAACAACCACTTTGCCTTAAACCCTAAGAAAACTAAGCTTGTGCTATTCACTCCTAAGAAGACCATTAACATAAACAAAGAATCTTTTACTATTCTCTCCCAAGATAACGCTACCATTGAGGTTGTCACACACACACACACACTAAACTCCTAAGTGTCACCGTAGACGAACACCTAAATCTGAAGTAGGAACTTCATTTGTCAGCAACCTTTGGGATATACCACAGCATAGATCCGAGTTACCCATAATCCCCTGCCAACCCTAACTGACCTCAGATCTAGTTTGCCACGCTTCAAGCCAACAAGCTGGATTTTGAGCTCCTGGCATTTGGAAGATTTTTGTGAAAAAAAGCTAAGAAAATTTATTTTTTCTTGTGTGATTGAGTGAGTTTGTGTAGGTTCCCTCTTATATATCTATTTTTTGTTAAAATTTTTTCCTCCCTACCCTCGCTGTTCTGTAGTGTGTGTTTCTGGTGTGTTAAGGGCCTAGTGAGTGGACATGTCGGAGGCTCCTAAAGCCATCTTTTCAAAATGTACAGAGTGTGGCCATGATGCATGATTTGTGCAGCTGGCGGGCCTTTTGCCCCGGACTCACCCAGTCCTTCCTCTGGTCGGGACTCAACCTCCCATTTTGGCCCCGGAGGATAGGGAGGCCCGAATAAAAAAAAAGGAGAAAGCACGGCTTCTCCTTCCAGGGTTTCTGATCACCTCCTCCTTTTTCACCGGGACCTGGGAGGAGCTCTAGGTCTGCCTCGTGGCCCCTTCGAGGTCTACTTTTAGCATGTCAGATGCAGACATGGACCCAGATGATGAGGAGGTTCATCCAGGCCCAGCTGCAGATGGGAGTGCTCGCCGACAGTACTAGTTACTGCTCTCCCTGGTCCTCCTCGACGACCTCTCGAGCGGTGGAGTGGAGCTTCCGAGGACTTGACTTGACTTGGACTTCGCCGTGGCCCCACGGGTCCACCGGTCGCTGGTTTTCGGGGTTTTACGGTCCCGGCCGGATCGTCCCGGGCCGGATCAGCCGACTCCTATTGCCTATTGAGAGTAGCTCCGCCCATGGTGGTGGGTGTGGAGGGCACTGTTGAGTGTATCCGGACCCGGACCCGGTCCTGGCCCTGCACTCCTCTCAGCTGGTCCGGCTCCCATCACCCGCCGGACAGCCTGCTCTGGGTGTTCCTGTGGAACGTGATATTGCTGGTGAGTCTTCCAAGCCAAGTGTAAGAGGAGGCATGGACTAGGATGTCTCCTTTGGAGACATCATGGAAATACTCAGGATTAGGGAGGGTGGTCTGCCCGCAGGGCCATCTACCTCCCTGATCCCCTGGTGGACCTTATTGCCACCAGGGCTGGAAAGAGCTGGACACCGGACAGGATCCTGAGTCCCCCTGCTGAGAGAACCCACTGGAGCAGAGGTCCCCTGTGGATGCGGGAAGTGGGTCTTTAGTTCAGCAACCTTCTCCATGACACCCAGAGTCTATGTCAGAAGGAGACAAGCATCTGATGGTTCTGCACTTTTGGCAAAACCGCCAGAGGTCCTTTTCTAAGAACCAAAAGGGTCAGAAGAAGATGTGGTTCGACAGCCAGTCCTCTCGTGGCAGAGGAGGACAGGGAGGACACTGCCCAAGAGGCAGAGAGGGGTCCCAGAAACTTTGGGTCCAGAGAACCTTTCTCTGAGAGGCTCACGAGAACCCTGAGGGGTTGCCCGCTGGCTCCACTCTGGAGGCAGTCGGGGCATCTTTGAAGCACCTAGCATGGAGTCCATAACAACAGATCGCTATATCCCGAGGTTACCAAATTGAGGCAGCTGCTACAGAAATTCAGCAGCTTTTACAAAAGAGCCATCCAACCTGGCCCCCAGATCAGTCGGACGGGGTTTTACTCCAGGTTCTTTCTGGTGCCAAAAAGGGAACTTGAGACCCATCCTCAATCTCTCTCTCCTGAACTTGGCAGTACCCAAAGAAAAGTTACAATCTATTCTCCCCTATTACGGAGCAGGAGGTTCCTCCGCTGCCAGTCATTTTCAGTTCAGGGCCCTTCCTCGGTCTCACCTCAGCCCCCAGGGTGTTCACCAAAGTCTTAGCCTCATAGCCCCAACAAGGCATCTACTCTGTTCAGGCAGTTAACTATCAACATGACCAAATCTTCTCTAGTCTCCTCACAGGTGATAGATTTCATAGGGGCAGATTAAATTCCAGGGTAATGCTTGCCGCCTTAAAGAACCTGAGGTTGCATGTCAAATCCATTCTCATTCTTTCCGCTCCACCTATGGAATTGATTCTGAGGGCTCTAGGGTCTATGGCGGCAGCTATTCCTCTACTAGGTTCTGCAATGGACCCTCCAAGTACAATGATCCTGTCTCATCCTATTCCCCTAAGCAGGGCTTGCAGAATGTGGTGGCTCCGGTCCCCAAGTCTCCACATGGGATGCCTTCCCCATCACCACAGTGACCACGGATGCTATCAATGTCCTAGAGATGAAGGCACTTCACAGCCTTCTACCGATTGGGACAATTGGTACAGATGGACAACATGTCAGTTGTCTGGTACATCAACAAACGGGGAACCAGGTCTTATCCCCTTTGTCAGGAATGGGCGTTCATTTCGCAACTGCTTTCTTATTGCAGTCCAACATTCTAGCAGACAGGCTCAGTCGCTCGATCCTGACTGGTCTCTCAATCCGCTAGTAGCGAAACAAATATTTGCCCCTGGGGGGGCAACCCTGTTGTGATCTTTGCCTCTCTCCAAATACCAAATGCAACAGTTACGGAGTCCCGAGACTCTGTAGTACATGCTTGGCCTCCCCCATTGCCCATGATGCTGAAACTCCTGCAGAAAGCCAGTCGGCTGGGGAGCAAAATGATCCTCATTGCCCCATTCTGGCCTCGTCAAACATGGTTCTGTGGTCTCACCTAATTCATCCACCATGGATTCTAGATCCACTCCCGGATCTCATTACCCACACTCTGGGTCTCCAGACCCCCAACCTGGTCAACCTCAAGCTGACTGCTTGGTTGCTCCAGTTCCACTCCTGATTAGGACTCCTGGAATCTCCTCACCAGTCAAAGCCATCCTAGTAGCAGCACATAAACCTTCCACCAGAAGAGTTTGGAGTTCTTAACTACCCTCTTTCAACAAGGGGCTAGCTGCTCTACAGTCAAGGTACAACTGGCAGCGGGCATGAATCAGGCCCTCTGATGACTGCTAAGCTTTGTTCAGACCTCCAGTCAGGAGGTTTGTCCTTGGTCCTCCAAGCCTTGACTAGGCAGCCACGGTTGATCTTAAATATCTCTCTTGGAAAACAGCCTTCTTAGTGGCTATTACTTCAGCTAAAAGGGTTTCTCAACTTCAGGCTCTATGTGTTAAACCGCCTTATTTGTCCTTCCACCCGGATAGAGTTTACCTCAGGATCAATCCGTCTTTTCTGCCTAAGGTGTCTTCAGAAGCTAATATTAATCAATCCATTAATCTTCCCGTGTTCTTTCTCCATTACCAGAACAAAGGAGAATATAAACTGCATTCCTTGGATGTGCACAGACAATTACGTTTTTATACTCATCGAACTGCTGGTCATAGGCAATCTGACCAGTTGTTTGTAACAAGTTTAGGCAAGTCAATTTCTAAAGTTACTCTATCACGGTGGATAGCTAATTGTATCCTCTTAGCATACCAGAGTTCGGGAAGGCCTGCACCTCAAGGGGTTCGAGCCCATTCTACTAGAGGCTTTTAAATCTAGGGTTCCCTTAAATGATATTTGTTCCGCAGCCACTTGGGCCTCATCTCATACTTTTATCAGCCATTACAAACTGGATGTGGTCTCCAGAGGTATGCAGTGCTCGGAATGTTCTTCCATAAAGGCCACCCAGGATTCAGGTAGCTGGGGACTAGTTCCTACTTCAGATTTAGAAGTATGTACTCACCATAACGTTCCATCTGAGTAGGTATCTTCATTTGTCTGCTGACCTTTAGGATCTGTCTTGGATTAGCCCCTTCCTGGGCACCTTTATATTGCTTATATCGGGCAAACTTGATCTGAGGTCGAGGAGCTCGGATCTATGCTGTGGTGATCCGTATCCCAAAGGTTGCAGACAAATGAAGATACCTACTCAGATGGAACATTATGGTGAGTACATAACTTCTAATTTTCGACATCCATATTCACAACGTTAGAAATTCATCATCATCAGCCCCTTTTTTCCCATTTTTCTACATGGGGTCAGGGTATCGTGTTAACTGTCGCCAGCCTCTCGATTCAGTGCCACACTCCTGCCTTCTTCAGTGCTCATGTCTGACTGTCGCAGATCTTCTTTCATACAATCTGTCTACCTCTTTGCTGGATGTCCTCGTTTTCTCTTACCTTCTTCCTGTCTGTCGCAAGTCTTCCTCACCAGATTGTCTTCTGCTTTTCTACACATGTGCCCAAACCATTGTAATTTGTTCTGTCTGATTTTTCTGCAATTAGAGCTTCTTTGGCTTCTGCTCTTGTGTCTTCATTTCTTCTCCTGTCCCACAGTGTGCATCCTACAAACTTCCTCAGGCTCCTCATTTCCATCACCTGTAGGTTCTTCAACTGTTCTGCCTTTACTGCTCAGGTTTCTGTACCATACAGTAGTACTGGTCACACCACTGTCTTGTACACCTGACTTTTCAGCTTCTTTGGCATTCTTCTGTCATAGACTACACCTGATACTATATGCCAGTTGGCTGCAGCCCCTCTAATTCTAGATTTGACCTCTTCATTCAGACTGCCCTTCTCCTCAACTACCCCTCCCAGATACTTGAAGTTGTTTACCTGTTCCACTATCTTCCCTTCAATCTCTATTCTCAGCTTCCTCTGATTTCCCCAATTTGCACACCAAAAACTGGGCATGCTATACCGTCGCAAAGCTTTCTTCAATTACTCCTCAAAACTAACCCTTGCCTCCTCCTTCCTACTCCCATATATTCTTTATGGTGCTCCTCTCTTTACCAACCTACAAGCCAGTCTTAAATACAAATTAGACTCATGCTATAACAAAATTGCAAAGTTCGTCACTAATGGACAAGACTTCTCACCACTGCACCTCTCTGCAAAACTTAACTGCTAGAACTTCCTCATCATATTGCATACATCTAACAACTGGCAACAAACTAAGTTCCAACCCGTCCAGCTGCCCTTCCCTTTCTACTCTGTTTACTCTTTATCACCCTAGTAGACCTCCCCGCTCTGATAAGCAAATGCTCTTACAAGTAGCAAAACCAAACCTGTCAACTGGACAAATGCTCCACTCCTTTTCCACTGCTAAACTATGGAACTCTGCTGCCTTCACTTAGATCCACTAGCAATGTGTCCATCTTTAAAAAAAAGCTTGAGACAACATCTGTCCTCACAGTAGCTATGCCCATGTGTTGGTTCCTCGCAGTCTATAACCTGACATTATCTCTCTCCTAATACTACTCCCAACTTTCCTACCTCCATCGTATATCACCTTCTAAAACTACGCTTGCATCCCTGAAGGATAATCTACTTCTGTACCTATGTACCAATGTAATATCAGCAGACAGATTTATGTTTAGCCACATTGCCGTCTTCCTTGAAAAAAAAAAAAAAAGTGTTATCAAAATGTATGTACAGTGCAAATAATTGCATTTCCCAGTTGTGTACTTATCAAAGTCTAAGTATTGTATGAATTGTAGAAATGTACTGTGTGATTGTATTGAATTATGTGGAGCTTTTCTCCCCGGGTCTCCACTGAAAATGGGTACTTATTGACCCAGTGGACCTTCACAGTTAACAAATGCAAATAAATAAATAAATACATTTCTTTTCAACACAAGTTTTCTAAGGACTTACTTCGCGTTCTGCGGGAGGCCAGAAAACCCACTGCTAGAAAGTCTTGTGTTGCTAAATGGAAGAGATTTTCCATTTGGTGTCACAGACATGAACAGGGTGTTTTGTTGGTGGGTATTCCTAATCTTCTTATTTATGTGAGGTGAGTTTTTCACTTCTGGACTGGCATACTTCTCTGTTAAAGCTGTCTTGTCAGCCATTTCAGCTTTTAGATCCACCCCTTTCCTCTAGAGTTGAGGTTAAAACGGTTTCTGAAAGGCTTCCTTCAATGTTAGGCCTCCATAAAAGCAAGGTCTTCCTCCTTAGAACCCTATTTTTTTTCTTGAAAAGTTAACTCTGCCACCTTTTGAACCAACAGCAGCTTCTACTCTGCAATTGTGTATGTGGAAGACCGTCTTGTTACTAGCTCTGATCTCTATAAAGAGGGTGTCTGAGCTCAGGCTGTTATGACAGTTCCTGTTTTTCTAGTTTTTCACAGAGATAAAGTGACTCAACACAATTATTTTGCCTAAAGTGTTTAGTGACTTGTCTTTGAATCAGACCATCCATTTTCCTTCGTTTTTTTCTCCTCCCCTCAAAATAAAAGTAAGAGGTTTCTGTGTTCTTTGGATTTGCATAGACTGCACAGATATTATTTAGATATGACTGAAGATATTAGAAAATCTGAGCTGTGTTTTGTTTCGTTTTATGCCAAGAAATTAGGTCTAGTTGTTTATAAGCAAACAATCTCCTCTTGGATCTCAAAAGCTATTTCCTTTTGTTCTTTTCACAGCATGCAGCTACCTTTTTTTGTTTGTGTTCTTTTTACTAGGTAGATGGCCTTTTCTGGATTTTTTTTTCTCCAAGGATCTTGGTGCTCAATCCATTTTGGAAGCTGCTACTTGGTTTTCTGTGCATACTTATATTAAACCTTACAAATCTGATGTATTTTTGGGCCAGGGTAGGTTTTACCAAGTCCATCCTCCATGTGTTTTGGAGGTTTACCGTTACTTCCTCTTCCCACCTTCTTCAGCATTCGTTTGGTAAGGAACACTGCAGAAGTGATAAGGAAGGACATGGTACAGTTGTTCCAGAACTTATCATAATAGCAGATGTCCTTCTATTCTCATGCTGCAGTATTCATAATTGTAGGGAGGTTGCTGTCTGCAGCACCGGACATTTGGCCAGTATACCAATGTCTTAGGAGCAGGGGTACGTACTATGTTGCTTGTCAGGGCCATAAACTGACATCGGCTATAAAAGTGACATCTGCACGTAACCCCTTCAGAACTTTTCTGCCACTGTAATCTACGGACCTCTGATTGAGAGCTCCGGGAATCAGTTTGTTTGTTTCGGCCATCCGATACAGATAAGTACCCCTTTGGGTTTTTGTTAACTTCTCATTGCTTGTCAAGCATACATGTCCACTAGGAAGGGGAATTGTGTTTGTGGAAGACAAACTCCACATAAGGACATGCATGATAGGTGCTTATTCTGTTTAGGTGAAGGCCACGACCATACATCTTGTGATATTTGCAAGTCTTTTGTACCTAAAACACTTTGCAGCCATCTGGCTGCCTTAAAACTTTATTTAGAAAACCAGAGACTCCGGCATCTAGTGTTAGGCATGGAGGGTGAGGTGGGTAGCTCTGATGAGCCATCTCTGAAGAAGGCCAAGAAAGTTAGGCCTGATGCCCATGCTGCACCTCAGGAGTTCAGTGAGACTCTCGAGGCGGATGTTAGCCCAGGGTCTCATCGGATGTCCATTTCACAGCTAAAACCAGGAACCATGGTGGAAGCTGGTTTGGCGGAAATGCAGAGTACGTCTGCTGAGATTGATCGGCCATCAGCCCCTGATGGCGAGGGAGAACCATGGCTCGAGGCATCAGAGTGGGCCTACTGTAGCTTTTCCATCCTCCCAGGCATCAGCCTCAGTCAACACATCTTTCTACTCCTCTAAATAGGAAACAGAAATTAAAACACAGGGAACATAGAAAAGCTGAACCAGCTCATGGATGGGAAATTTTTTCTCAAAATCTTTTCAGAGCCTTCCAGGCCCTCCAGTCTCGGGTACCTCTACCAGCCCCTACAACTGTGCAGGCTTTAGAGGATTCAGAAGAAGAACTCTCTTCCTCTGAATCACTTACCTATTGCTTCCAGATAGAATCCCCCAAGGACTTCATTACCCCTGAGGAGGAGGACTCTATTAGTCCTGAATCTCCAGGAGAAGAATTCTCCTTTGGGGACACCATTTCTCTGATGAGAGAACCTTTTAAGTGGCAGGCCTCAGATGTATCAAGCAAAAAAAGAGATGCTTTGAGTTCAGCCTTCTCCATCTGCAGTCCCTCCCCTGCTTCCAGCCTTTCATGATGCCTTTCTGGCTGCATCCCAGACCCCTAACTCTCAGCACCCAGCTTCCAAATGTCCAAATAGACTTTATAAAGTTCCTCAGGATACACAGTTGTTTTTCAAGACACCCCCCCCCCCCGCAGACCTTGCTGTCATTCCACTGTCAGCAGATAAATCATCCAGACAGCTGCTCTCCACGTCTCTGTTTCCCACTGACAAGGACAGCAAATTTATGGATAGACTAGGAAAGAAGGTATATACTACTACCACTCTAGCCTTCAGAGCCCTAAACTATCAAACACATATGGCTAGGTTTGTTTTAGTTACCCAATCAAAAGCCTGTACACTGATTCCAGATGTGCCAGACTCTCCTGCTAAGTCACAACTCTCTGCCTTGCTCTCTACCACCTCTCAGGTGACCAGGCACTCCATAAAGTGTGGTTATGATGCGGTAGAGGCATCCTCCAAATCGGCATCCTCAGGTTCTGTCCTGAGAAGATATCCCATGGATGTCCAGACTAAATTGCTAGCTGCACCTCTTGATAATGAGGCCCTTTTCGGTGCAGCCTCTGCAGAGCTCCTAAAACCCCCTACAGGAAAAGGGCAAGGAGCTACAAAATTTAATGCATTTGTTAGTCTGTCCTATTCCTAGGTATCATAGGAACTACAGAAAAAATGCAAATGTGAGCACACCAACACAACCAGCCAAGAAACAAATAGTCCAAAGAGTCCAAAAGGTGTTTTTATTCCAAGGATTAGCACTTTTGGGGGGTTACTGCTTCATCAGATCCAAAACAAGAATGATAAAATCACAAAACACATTCTATATAAAAGGAGAAAAAAAGAGAATGCAACCAGTCAACAATTTGCATTAATAAAACAATTAGCAAAGATCACCGCCTCTTAATTAAGGCTAGTCTGAGAGGAGTACCAGAATTTAAGCCTGGAGGCGTATGTGCCTGTAGTGATATAATCCATTTAGCTTCAAGCATTTCCACTTCATTATTAACATTACCTCTCCTGTTGCTAAGTACTGCTAGTTGTAAGACCCTAAAATGAAAAACATTATGTCCTGTTGAAACTGTATAACTAGTCAATGCATTTGTAAGAACCCTATTACGGATATTACCTAGATGTTCTAAAATACGTTCTTTTAACTGTCATTTCCCACGTAAAAACACTTTAAATACATAGCAGTTGGCTAAATAAACTAAGTTCTTACTCCTGCATATAGCCATAAATCTAGGCGAGAAGACCCATCCAGTCACTGGATGAGTAAATTGAACATCTAAGGAAATGGAGGAACAGGCTTTACAGGTACCACAAGGAAAAGTACCCCTAGCTAATACTGACTCTAGAGTCAGACATTTACCCTCAAAGGACCACCTTTTTTAGGAAACCATCATCTCATTCTAATGCCCCACAGGCCAAGGGATGGAGGCAACCTAGGAGACACTCCACTCCTATACAACCTTCCGCTACCAATCCATCTCCCTTTCGGAGGCAGCCTAACCAGGGCAGACCCCCTCCACTGTTACTCAAACCCATTACCCAACTCCACTCCCTTATTCCTCCACCTCACCCTTTCCCTACGCTTCTGGCGGAAAATAATCTCAGAGGCTTGGGTCCTTTCTATCATCCAGAAAGGATACTTTATGACTTGGTGAACACTCACCCGCCTACAAGTCAGCTTCATCTCTTTGCCCCATTTTGGATCAGCTCCAAACTCGGGGGACCATAGAAAGAGTACCTCCAGAACAGGCAGACAAGGGGTTTTACTCCAGGATGTTTTTGGCTCCAAGAAAAGATGGCCTTTGGAGGTCATTTCTGGATTTGTCTGTACTCAATCTATTCCTCAAGGTGCCTACTTTCAAAATGCTCAACGTGCATCACCTCCTATCCCTCATCCCCTCACCAAGCCTTCACGGTATCCCTGGATCTGAAAGATGCTTACCTTCATATTCCTGTTCACCCCAGCTACAGGAAGTTCCTACGTTTTTCCATGGGTTCCTTGTATTTTCAATTTTCAGCATTGCCATTTTGGGCTCTCCACAGCCCCCAGATTATTCACAACGCGCCTAGCTCCAGTTATCACCCACTGCAGAGTGCAGGGCATTCATATATATCCATACCTAGATGATCTGTTGAAATTTCACCAAGATTGCCACACCCTCCGTCACCACCTAGGCGTAGTGTCCAATACCCTAGCAAACGTGTGGTTCACTGTGAACCAGGAAAAATCTCATCAGATACCCACCCAAGACCTGTTTTTCTTGGGATGCAGGATAAAAACAGACCAGATGACAGTCTTCATTCCTTGCCAGAAGGTGGAAAGCATCACACATTACCTCAAATCACTCCCCTCTCTCCAAACCTTATCAGCCAGGGAATTCCTGAGGGTCCTAGGCCACATGGCAACCTTGATACCCGTGCTTCCCTTAGCAAGGCTGCATATGAGAATATTTCAGTGGGTGCTGAGGAGTCTGTGGAACCAGCATTCCACCCACTGGATACTCCTCTATCTCTTCTCCCATGCCTGAAAAATGAGCTGCAGTGATGGATTGCAGCCATATGCCTCAATCCAGGTTATGCTTTGCATATTTCTCCACCCTCACAACAAATCTTCACAGTTGCTTCAGACCTGGGTTGGGGAGCTGTCCTGCAAAACCACAACAAACAAAACAAAGTTCAGGGAGAGTGGTCCTCCCTCAGACAAAGGGACCTTATCAGTATCAAAAAGATGAGCGCCCTTCTCCTAGCCTTGCAAACCTTCCACCCAATTTTCCTTCCAGGCATGTTAAACATTGTCACAGACAGGCAACATTCAACCATCAACAGGCAGGGGGAGACAAGGTCCTAGCCGCTCTGCAGCCTGGCAGTTCAGATATGGTCCCTGACATTAGAACTGCACATTCACTTGCAAGCAGTGTACATTCTTTCAACAGAGAAAGTGATGGTGGACACACTCAGCAGAACCTCTGCACCCTCTCACTAATGGATGCTTCACAGGGAGGTGTTTTTGGAGCTTATTCACAAGTGCAGTATTCCTCAGGCAGATCTGTTTGCCTCCTCCCAGAACAGGCAGATGTCTCTGTTTTGCACAAGGGATCCACATCCACAGGTTTGGAGAGTGAGATGCTTTCTCTTTTTCTTGGGTGGGGATGTATCTTTATGCCTTTCCCCCCTTCATACCGATTCAGAGAGTCCTTATGAAGATTCAGAGGGACAAACCAAAATCCTGCTGGTGACTCAATTTTTGGCCAAGACAGCATTGGTTTCTCTGTCTTCACCTACTAGCCAAGGGCAATTACCACAGGTTACACCACCGATTCAACCTACTCACACAAGACAGGAGGTCGCTCATACACCCTCAGGTGCTCAACCTCAGACTCACTCTATGGGTGATGAGTTCTGATCCCCCTTCAGATACCTTTATTCAGAGGACTTGCTCAATATCCTGCAGGAGGCCAGGAAACCTAGTACCAGGAGAAATTGTGTCAAAATGGAAAAGAAACTCCAGGTGGTGTCAAAAGAGAAAACAGGATCCCTTTCTTATTCCTGTACCTATGGTCCTTTCTTACTTGTGTGAACTTCTACATTCAGGACTGACTTTACTCTTCTGTTAAGGTGCACTTGTCAGACCAAATCCATTAGAAAGTCTGACCAGCTGTTTGTCTTCTTGCACCCAAGGGCCTTGGGGAAGGCAATCTCTATAAACAGACTGTATCATCATGGATTTATAAAACTACCTCTGCCTGTTATTCTTTTCATGGAAAGCTTTTTAACTACCAATGTGAGAGCGCATTCTGCTAGGGCAGTTGTCTCTTCAGCAGCTTTTTTCAGGGGGTAGATTACGCTTCTATACTGGAAGTGGCCACCTGGTCCTCAGTCCATACCTTTACCAAGCACTACAGGCTAGCTGACTACAGTGAAGGCAGAGCAGTTAAGGAAGCTAGAGGTGATACAGACGAAGTACCTGAGATAGTGGTGGTAGGATGCCCACTGTGGGGCAGGTGGAGAAATGAGGACATCCGAGCAAAAGGCCAAGTACCTCCCATTGCAGAGAAGATCAAAGAAAACAGATTACAGTGGTTTTGGCACATATGCAAGAAAGCAGACGATAGTCTGATTTAGGACAGACAGGAAGAAGGCAAGAGGAAACAAGGGTATTCAGCAAAGAAACAGATGTAAGGTGTAAAAGAATTCTTGCAACAGTCAGTCATGACTTTCAAAAAGGTAGGAGAGTGGCACTGAATATAGAGATGGCCTCAGCTGGCGAAACACCCTGACCTCATGTAAGAAAATAAGTAGAATGGGGGTGGTTGTTGATTCCAGAGATAGTCTCTGCATGTAGAAGTTTACACCCCATGGGGTACATAACACTAAGAATGTTTATAGTGCCCACAACAAAGCTGTACTTGAGAGAACTTCAGCGGTACCTCAAGGCCATTTGGAATCATCGCAGTTAGTCCCTAGAGTAAATGATTCCTCTCCTGCCTTGCATTCAGCAGGAGCTTGAAGCATGGTTACCAGAAGAGTATAGGGATACCCTTCTGTCAGTTTCCAACTATCGAATGTTGAAGCACAGATATCTCAGATACAGCCTGGGAAAAGTTCATTGATAGTTGTGGCAGTAGACAACACGGGATACATTTCAGTATAAAGGAAATTATGGCACTGAGTTTATTTCAGCCATGGGTTTTAAAACAACTGGCAACACTGCCGTAACATGGTACATAAAACAGTGGGGAAGGGGAGGGAGGACTCATTCTTACCCCTTGTGCAGGCTGGCTGTGGCTAATTGGGAAATATCTTTAGAGTCAGAAATGTATTTAGGGACCTCCTACATTCTTCTTAACAGAGCATGCTAGTAGATCAGCTGAGCAGGGCAGAAGCCTTATTCCTATGTATGGGTGTTAGACAGAGGTACTTTCTTCAGCTGGAGAATAGATGAGATGTACCAAAGAGAGACCTCTGTGCTTCTCCAGGCAATATTCAACCAAGAGAGTTCTGTTCCATAATGCTATAAAAGGAAGCTTGGGCACTGGATGCCTTCCCCATCAGTTGGGTAGGAGTCTTTCTTCATTTTTGTTAAGCATGTTTATTAAATCACAACTTAAATAATGACACAGGAACACATACTTTAATGTAAAAGAAAAAATGTAACGTTTTTTCATGCAATATAAATTTCCTTTTGCACAATTAACATTCACACCAGCATTACATAAATTGTTCCGTTTCTTTCTGCCCTTAAACCCTACTCCTGAACATTGTAGGTTCATAGGTAGGTACTAGGCTATTGGCCCTAGGGCCTCTATAAGCCTAGCCAAACGGTACCCTGGCTTTTGCCACCCAAGAAAATTATTTTCCTGTGCCCCTGTCAAGCAGAGCCACAGAAGTGATCCCCGGGATGAACTTCCTATCTCCTATCCAGTCATCAAGATTTTTCTTGAAGAGTGCTAATGAGGAGCTGTGTTTGATATAGATGGGTAGTTTGTTCCAGAGTATGGGAAGTCTCTGGGACAGGAATCTATCTCTCTAGCATGTTCTGTTTATTGTGGTGACAAGGTTTAGGTCCCTAGAGCGTATAGCTTGGCGGGATTGGGATTTCTTTAAGTGGAGCATGTCCAGCAGCTCTGGGTTTGACATAGCTTTGTATTTTAGGCAGAGATTGCCTCTGAGTAGGTGATATGCGACAGAGTAAAGCTGGTGTTTTATGAGACGGTCTGCATAGGGCATCTGTTTGAGGCTGGTAATCCTGTTTGTGAGGTATTTCTGCGGCCTTTCCAGTTGTTGTAGATGTCTTGTGAGGTACGTACCAAAAGGGGCGTTGTACTCTGTAATGGGTCTAATGAGCGATGAGTAGAGGGAACAATGACCTCTTTTTCCTGGGTGAGAAACCTTTTGTGATGAGGTGTGCCACGTAGAAGGATTTCCCGACTACTGTGACGATGTGATTATCAAAGGAGAGAGTACTGTCCACCTGTGTCTCAAGGTCTCTTATCACACATTCGGTGTTAAGTAGACTACCGCCTATGTGGTAGTTCATGGGTACAGTGTTTTTACCAAAAGGGCTAACAGTGCACTTTTTGGCATTGAGCTTGAAGCCATGGCTTTGACACCAGGCATCTGTCTCATTGAGGCCCTTTTGTAGGATGTCCACATCATTAGGAGTTTTGATTATGGCTCCTAGTTTGCAGTCATCTGCAAACGTTGTTAGCCAAAGACCTTCTGTGTTAGCCTGTACTTCAGAGAAGTAGATGCCAAACAGGAGAGGACCTAGGACGGAACCCTGTGGTACTCCACTTGTCACTGGTCTGAAGTTGGATTTAGAGTCTGATACTTTCACAGTGTTGGTTCTGTCGGTGAGCCAGTTGGCAACCCATCTTGTGACATAGGGATTTATACCTAATTCAGTGAGTTTGTCTATAATTCTAGAGTAGGGGATGGTGTCGAAGGCCTTGGCGAGATCTAGATAGGCTGTGTGATCCACCTTGCCTTCATCTACGGCTTTGATGACCGCTTCAAAGAAGTCTATCAGGTTTAGGAGACATGATCTGCCTTTTACAAACCCGAACTGGGTAGGGTCCAGCGTTTGGAGATTACCAATATCATTGTTTATAAGTTCCATGATGATACGTTCCATAGCCTTGCAGACCAGGCTCGTCAGGCTAATGGGGCGGTAGTTCCCAGGGTCTGTGGTGGCTCCCCCTTTTCTGGTGTGGTATAACCGTCACTGTGCGCCATTCAGTGGGCACAAAGCCTGAGGTGAGGCTATGATTGAACATAACACTTAGGTGGGGTGCCAGTTTGTTCTGTAGTTCATGTAGAACGCAGCCTGGGATGTTGTCAGGTCCCATGGATGTTGAGTTATTGGATTTGGAGAGTGTGTTTTTTACCTGCAGCCATGATTACAGGAACTTTGCATTCTTCCAGTATAGAGATGGGCCATTTAGGGGGTGAGAGAAGGGGTAAAGTTAGTACTGAACGTATCTGCCAGGATGTTGGCAATATTAGTTGGTTCTGTATATTTAGTGCCACTGTGCTGTAGCTCAGAGCAGATCTGAGTGTTGCCATTGAGATTCTTGACATAGCTATAGAATGCTTTGTGGTTGTCTTTAGAATCAGTGGCGATTTTGTTTTCTTAACTAGCTTTGGAGGATTTTATGAGGGTTCTCAGCTTCTTACTGAGGCTGACCACGGAGTTCCTCCAATCATGGGATTTTACTCTTTTGCAACAGTTTTTCTTCTCTTGTAGAGTTCGTTTATGGCAGCGGACCACCAGATTGGCTTCCTTTTTTTGGAGGATAGAATCTTGGTTCTGTTGGGATTGCACGATGATCCATACACTAGTGTAAGTGTTTATAAAGTGCATTTGTATAGGCTTCAGCAGTCGTACCTCTATTGTCCGTCAGCATGGGTGTCGTGAAGTTTGCCACTTCTGTCTTAAGAAGCGTGAAGTTGGCTTTGGAGAAATGTTTTACGGTGGTTTCCCTAATGGGGGGTGGGAATGTGGATGTCTTGGGTGATTTGCTTATGGCTGAATCTGACCAACGAGGAATTGACCTCTAGTGTGGAACACCGGTTGCCCATGTTGGTAATGACCAGGTGTAGGATATCGCTGCCCCTGGTTGGGGTGTGGATAAGTTGGCCCAAGGCATTGGAATTTATGAATTCCAGAAAACGTTGAGCACAAGTGTTGGTACATGAGTAGTTTTCCCAGTTAATGGTGGGGTAGTTGAAATCGCCCATTAATAGGGTGTTAGGTTGTACCCTAATATTTTCTAGTGTGTCAAGAAATGAGGAGTGGAAATCCTGGGGCATGGTGGGGGAATCTGTAGTAAGCTACAATTTGGATTGCAGTCTTGCCCAGAGTTAGTTGCACTTAGATAATCTCAGATGCATTATGCTGAGCAACTAGCCTGGAGTTGTGGATATCCTTAATGAATATGGACACACCTCCGCCTTTAGTGCTTCGGTCCAGGTTAGGTGGCCGAAAAGTGTGGTATGAATTATAGCCTGGTAATGCAGGAGTGCTCTCTGAAGCCATGAACCAGGTCTCTGTCACTGCACAGATGTCAATGTTCTCCATTTTAAGGAGTGCCTCGAGTGAGTGCATTTTGAGGTTTAGACTTGTAGCATTAAGTAGCATTACCCTCAAATTGTGCTTGCTTGTACCTGTTGTGGTGGTGAATTTGTCATTTAAATCTTGGCTAAAAAAGGCTCTATAGGAGTGGCAAGAGCCTGAGCCAGTATTCGGAATCCCAAGGGTGACAGGTGCAGGCCATCTCTGGCAAAGCATCGTGGTTTGTCAATCATGTCATCCCAGGCAGACGGATACTGGATCCCCTTAGAATGACACCAGAAGCTTAGCCAATTGTTGAAGTCAATCATTTTGTCCTTGTACTGTGGTATCATTCTGGGTGATGGCAGGATGCTACTCAGGGCTATATTTTACATGTATTGTTCTCACAGATTCCATTTACATCTATGTAATTTATTTTTTCCATTTCCTGAACATTATTTTGCTTGTATTGTTCCCACAGATTCCCTTTACATCTGTGTAAGTTACCCTTTCCATTTCCCGAGGATTCAACCTCCATTTTTTTATCTGCTTTACAATATTCAGTACTTCAGTTACAGTTGGTTTACATTTTGATATACTACTGTTTGTATTTGCTCTTTGGTAATCAGTAGCATTAAACTTAGTAAGGCCTTACTATGCTTTTTCAGTTCAGAGCCTCTGTTTCACCTCAAAAGAATCATTTTCTTAGATACACCAGTTTGTTCCCCCAACATTTCTGGCAAAACACACTGTTGGTAATTTATAAAAGCAACTCATTACATTCCCAAGACACATGTTTCCAGTTACCTCTCACTTTCTCATCACACCTCCAGTATTGGCTAACTACCCTAGGAAAAATTATCTGAGGTCTGCTTCCGGTGTAAAACATACCGCTGAACTAGAAAGATTTTCGCCTCATGTTTTTGGTCTGTTCCTCTTAAAACTTCTGATTTTCTGAATTTTTGTGACAAATCAGTAAGGACTGAATTCACTAAGTAATGACAGTCATTTGAGTTTCAGACCCAATATCCTTCAGAAAATACACAGTAACACAAGACCCTTATGTTCTAGCTACCTTTTAAGTTTATAAGAGCAATATTTAAAATGCATCCCTATTTTTGGGGCTGTGTCCCCTCATTATTTTTGGCTTTGTCCAGATTTTAAGAGGTTGAGAGCTATGGTGTAAAATATCTGTGCAAACACATCCAAGCACAAATCCTAAACCTTCTGGACAGTTGGATACTTGGCAGCAATTCAGATGTCTTTTCAATTGTTCCTTGGTAAATTGCCTTTCCTGTCTCTCTCCCCGATCTTTCCTAACATCTTTTGATTGATTCTTATAATTATCATGCAGTATTTTATATGCCCTACTAATTATCCCTTTTTAACACCTGTTTCTGCTCTAGACTCAACTAAAATATCTGCCATAGCTGGTCTTTTACGTAGCACTCCCCTATCCCCTTACTCTTATGTTCATAGGTGTGTACTAGGCTAATGGCCCTGGAGCCTTTACAAGCCTCCCCCCAAAAAATTGCCAAGGCACCGTGCCACCCGATGTTAGTTCATAGTGCCCCTATCCAATAGGGCAACTGGAATGATCCCTGCAGTGAACGTTGTTACCCATCCACTCGTCAAGATTTCTCTTGAAGAGGGCCAGCAAGGTGCTCTGCTTGACATGAATGGGAAGTTTATTCCAGAGTATGGGCAGCCTTTGGGAGAAGAATCTGGCCCTCCAGCATGTTCTAGTAATTGTCAATGAGGTTGTGATCTCTGGAGCGTGTGGTATGGTGGGATTGGGATTTCTTTAGGTGTAGCATTTCATGTAGGGCTGGGTCAAACATGGTTTTGTAAGTCAAGCAGAGATCACCTCTAAGTAGAGAATAAGAGACTGAGAACATCTGATGTTTCTTGAGTCTGTCCATGTAGTACATGTGTTTAAGGCCTAGGATCCCTTTTGTGAGGTACTTTTGTGGCCTCTCCAGCTATTGTAGGTGTCTGGTCAGGTGCATGCCAAATGGGGCATTATATTCAATGATTGTTCTAATGAGGGATGAGTAGAGAGGGTTGATGATCTCTTTCTTCTTGGATGCGAAACCTTTGGTTATAAGATGTGCCACGTAGAAGGAAATTCTGACCACAGTGGCAGTCGAAGGTGAGGTAGCTGCCGACCTGGGTGCCCAGATCTCTTATGGCCCCTTCAGTGTTCAAGGGGCTCCCATCAATGTAGTATTTCTGTTGTCAGTTCATGGTATGGAAGGCAGTCTCTGACCCGTAGTCCAAACTTCGGCCTGTCGTCATCAATCTTTTAACTTCCCTGTCTAGCTATTTAGTCCCTGTTCCTTTGTTAATTTTCTCTAATAAATTCCATCTTTCTCTTGCCTATTTTCTGTACCACTACTTGCAGTCTTCCCTATTGGTAAAGTCTCCTTTCTCCATTCTCATATTGGCTGAGTTCTTAGAATATTATTTGCTACTTCATGAATACAATAATTTGTATGTCTTTAATATTATCCTTCAGGACCCACTTCGAAAATGTTTCTCTCCTTAATTCTCTAACTCCACCCCTCCCCTTTTCATCAAGCCCCCTTTCACTTTGGTTAGTGATGTTTTGTTTGTGTTCTGTATGCGAGCCATACCTGCATAGCTGTAATATCTGTAAAGTATATCCAAATCTGGTAGTTCTAAAGCACTACCTTCTGTGAGGAGAATCTGCTTGTCCCATTTAGCTCTTGCCCTCCTCTTCTCCTTGAATACATTCAACTCTTTGTATATCACAGTCCACAAGGTATGTGCCTCTTTATCTGCATACATTTCAGTCCTCATATTCTGTTGGGTAATACAGAAAGTAAGGAAGGGCATCAAAGTTGCTACTCTGAAAACAGCATTTTGACCTAGGCAGCATTGGTTCTCCCTCCTAGAAATAGCAAGAGGGAAACCATTTTGTCAGCATGTAAACCTCAGATCTTGGGTAGCTAAATAGAATTGGTATTTTGTGTGGTGACAAAGGAGAAATCAGGATCTGTACTCAGCAGTAGTGTCCTTGATTCTGTTGTACCTGTATGACCTGTATAGTTTAAGGGTGGTCTGTTACGTAGCGAAGGCAAGTATTTCAACCATTTCAGACTGCCTTTAGACCACCTTGGTATCATTGTTACTAATGAAATAATTTTTCAATGGGTTCTTCCATTTAACACCACTGATAAGACATGTTTCCATCATACAAATTGAATTTTGTCCTAGAAAAGTTGGCCCATGCTGCCTTTGAAATCAGTTGCTTCCCTTCCCTCAGATACTTAACATAGTAGATGTGTTTGTTGTTTGCTGTCACAAGAGGTGGGACGATTTCTGAGGTGTAAGCTCTGATGAACGTGGAGCTTTTTCACATTTTTACATTTTCCTCAAGAACATCCTATAGACATGTCCTTCCTTTATGCTTAAAGTAGTCACCGAACTTTGCTTAAACTAGTTTATTTAGTTGCCAGCTTTCATTCATATTTGCAAAACTAAGGAGAAAGGGTTTTACATTCATTCGATACACGTAAGAAACTGAGATACTATCTGGAGGGAACAAAAGTGAGTCGTGCATCAACTTATTCTTGCACTTAAAAGTGTTAGAAGACCAGTTTCCAAACAAGCTATTTAGAAATGGCTGACCCATGGAGAAACATTCAAAGCACCAGATAACAGTGCAAATTGGTCATCACCTCTGAAAGAAGAGCAAGATTTACAACTGCTGTTCTGTAGGGTCCCATACAACCAACTTTAGGGAATTGACATTGTCCCAATGTCTTTGTCTGAAAATCATTCCAGTGGTAATTACTACAGAAATGATGCGTACAAGGAGCATAGTACAGTTGTGTAAGGAACCTACCATAACTGTAGATGTTTGATTGAGATCACTGTTGCAGTCATATTTCCAGTACACCTTACTATCTTCCCCCTTGGGTCATCTTTAGAGTGGGATGGCTACCTAGTCTGTCCCCTACCCCTATGACCTCCACATCTTGGGAAAGTGTTTTGAGAGGTGTATTTCACTTCTAAACATCCATGAGAGTGAACTAGCACTCGTTGACTTTAAAAAGCATGGTTTTACAGGGGAGAAATCTACTTTTTCCAGTTTGAGTGGATTTTATGAAACTGTAAGTGAAGCTTTAGGTAATGGTCTTAGAGTTGGGGATGTATACTTTGATCTATCCAAGTTTTTTGATATCTTGGATTCAGTGATAATTATTTCCCTGGTAAAGCACAAGATAGATTCTTATATCACTGGATGGGTTTGTTGTTGGTTTAGACATAGATGTCAGTGTGTTAAAAGTTCAGGGCCACTCTTCAAATTGGTCAGAGATTGCTACTGGTGTCCCACAGGGGTCTGTTTTAAGCCCTATACTGTTCAACTTTGTATTTTCATTTTTTGCTTATTAATACTTCTTTGGCTGTCTAAATATACTAATGACATTAAAATTGGAGCATTTTTAACACTGTCAGGTTATTTAGCTTTCAGTTCATTTGTGTGCAAATTGTTTGAATAGTTAAAACAATGGGTCTTAATATCAATCCGTTTTAAGAGTTGTGTTATGTATTTTGGTTATTTCTGACCTAAACGACCTTTTATTTTGGGAATTCATGTTAAACAGAAAGTAACTGAAAGTGTGTGTGTGTGTATTAACTTAAAAAATCGATGTTATGTTAAGGCAAAAGCAGTTTGTCATGGGCCTCTTCCTGAGAAATGTTTCGTCCAGATGTTACAGTCCTATTGAAATTACTTACAACATATATTAGACCTATAATTGAATGAAACTCATTAATTAGTATTTATTCAAGAGGTGACCTCTTCATATTAGAATGTGTTCAAAGAAAATTTATTAAAAGAATTAGAGTACAGGACAATCACATATCAGAAACATTTAGGTAAATGTAACTTATTTTCTGTCAGACATCACGGAATTATGGAGTGCAGGACAATTGCATATCAGAAATGTTTAGCTAAAAGTAACTTATGTTCTATCAGTTATCATTGCTTATATGGCAGACTGTGCATAGCATGTCATGTATTTCATGATGAAGAAACATGACTTTCTTCCAATATTGAATTGATGCAGTCAGGGCAGACTTTTCATGGAGCAAATTATCTTTCAAATTACAAAATGCAGAACCACTTTTAAATGAAGGTTGATCAACGAAGACTTCCAAGGTTGCTGCACACTGATCAACAGCATAACTTTAGCTCTTCCAGTGTGAAAACGGAAACTGAGAAAAAGGAGTGCCATTGAAAATTGTTTTTGTAAAATTCAGATACTGGCTAGTAAACACACCACCTGGATGCCAGCAAAGAAGATATTTGGGAAACCTGAAAGAAAATCAACCAGAAAAGGAGAAGAGAAAATGCTGTCTGTGACAGATTCTGCAACTGCTCAGTAAAAAGCAGTTCAAACTTCAGCTTTGGCTCAAGAGATTTTATTTGGTTCATAGGTTGGTACTAGGCTATCGGCCCTAGGGCCTATACAAGCCTAGCCATAACAATTCCCTGGATATTTCTTCCCACAATATTTACTTCCCTGGACCCGTCTAGCTGGGCGACTGACATGATCCCCGGGGTGAATTTCCTATCTCCCATTCAATCGTCAAGGTTCCTTTTGAAGAGGGCTAAGGAGGCGCTCTGCTTGACATGTATGGGCATCTATTCCAAAGTATGGGGAGTCTCTGAGTCAGGAACCTATCCCTCCAGCATTTTTTGTTCATTGTGATCACAAGGTTTAGATCCATAGAGCATGTGGCTCTGAGGGATTGGGATTTCTTTAAGTGGAGCATATCCGACAGCTCAGGGTTTGACATGGCCTTGTATGTTAAACAGAGATCGCCTCTGAGTAGACAATATGCCACAGAGTATAGCTGGTGTTTTTTTTAAGACAATCAGCATATGGCATCTGTTTTAGGCCTGTGATTCTTTTAGTGATGTATTTCTGCGGCCTTTCCAGCTGTTGCAGATGTCTTGTGAGGTACGTACCAAACGGGGCATTAAACTCTATAATGAGTGTAATGAGGGATGAGTACAGTGGGACAATGACTCCTTTTTTCTGGATGAAAAGCCCTTAGTGTTTAATGCAACCTGCTAACTACTTATCCTGAATAGCATTCAAGTATCCACCACTGCCATCAGTCATACCGCGACACTACTCCTCTGCCAATCATTGCCTCTTCTCTACTTTTACTTGTACCTAAACTCCTGCACAAGTGCCATACCTCTCAGCTGTCCTGATTTTCACAGAACGTCCAGATTTTTGCCTTGTATTTTTGTGGTGTTCTGGCAAAACACTGAGGACTGACGTCACAAAATAACGATATACATCTGACTTTCAGACTTCATATTCTTCAGAAAACACATGCCAACACAAATCCTGTTACTTTAGCAACTTTTTTAAGTTTATAAGAGCAATATTTAGGATCTGTCCCTATTTTGGCCCTTTGTGCCCCCACCCCATTATCCCATTATTTTAATTTTTGTCCAAATTACTTGCACTAAAAGGTTGACAGGTATGTGCACAACATCACAGGCCACATGAAATATCTGGCACACAATCAAAGCAAAATGTAAATTTCTAGCCAATGCCTGCCTTGTGTGTTTTTTCTACCTGTCCTTCCAAATTCATATGCCTCTTGCTTGCTTAACCATACCTTTCTACATTGTTTTTCCTAAAGTAGTTTACTAGTGTGACTATGGCTGAATCATAAGAGTTTAAGGAAAAAAAGTTTGATAATGCAAGAGTGTAAATGCATTCAGAACTGTGAAGTTGTTTGATTTAATATCTGTTATCACACTGTCACAGCCCAGCTATCTGGAATTTTGTAAATAATTCTATGTTATTTGTGAATATTGATATGATTTATACAGAAGTGTATGTTATGTACAGAGCTTCAAGAATGTAATCACAGCATACCCTGCTGGAACACAGAAGATTAACTTGCAAAGCTTAGAAATAGTTGAGGTTGAGTTACTTTATAGCTGGGCCACAAACAAGAGATGTTATCTCTCAGTTGCAATGCAGAAGCAGACACAATGTCTAGAGCTAGACGTTTTTGTATTGTCTTGAAAGAAAAGTAATTACTAGGTTTAAAATGTAAAGTGTTTTATGACTGCCAAGATCTGCAAAGATCTGAGAGATGCGTTTCTTACACAGAGATGTTAAATTCTGTTAAATTTCTGTTTAGCGTGGGAAGCTGAAGTCAGGTGACAAAAAGTGATGTCATCCAGGCTAATCCAGCAGTAAAATGTGATACTGATTTAAGAACTCTCTGAGAGAGAGAGAAACTGTGCATTTTATACTTAGTCTTGAACCTAGCAAGAACATCCACTCATCATCATCATCTGCACTTGCCTGCCTGCAAGAAAGACTTTAGGGCATAATATCTCCTTTAGATATAGATAGAAATATAGTAAAGATTAGTTTAGATGTTTTCTGTATTTGAGACTGTCCTGCAATGTTGTTTTAAAATATTTCCTGTGATTTTGAACTATGAAGTTACTGTGTTGGTTTGGTACTGGCCTGCTCTTTTATTATTTATGATATATATATTTAAACTTTTAATTGTGGCTATGAAGTTACTGTGTTGGTTTGGTACTGGCCTGCTCTTTTATTATTTATGATATATATATTTAAACTTTTAATTGTGGCTGGTTTGTTAAGAGATATGTAATCTCTGAGAGTACTTGCATATATGTTTGGTGACACTGTACAGGCCATACCTAATAGCCAGGCACTTGGTCAAAACTACCATTTGGATTAATAGTAACATTACATATGGCTTCCATTAATTTAGAGGGGGAAAATCAAATGTCCTCAGGGATGATTAGCATGAAACACTGAAGGAATATATCAGTTCGAACAACAAAAGGCTGAAAAAAAATCGAAAAATATTTAACTAGCCATTCAAGTGAACTGATAAAACTGGAAAAATCAGAGGCTGACATGAAGAAAAAGTTGGCTGAATATGATGTTTCTCAAGAAGAACTGTTTAAAGAATAACAGAGTTAGAAGACAAGAGTAAGTAGTGAAAACCTGAGATTTTCTACTTTACCAGAGAAACTGGAAGGAGCAGATTGGAATAATTTTATGAAAGCACACACAACCAACTGGACTGGTGTTCTATGCAGACTTTGTTAATTTAAAGGGAACATCAGGTGTATGCTTCAAACCTGACCATGAGAAAGCAGGCAAGACCTATATTAGTAAAGATGCAATCATACCAGCAGAGAGAGTTGATTCCGACATAATTGTGACAGAAGGGCAAAATGTTAAAAACTGGAGACAGCAGAGTGTTTGTGGAAAAAGATTATTCACTGTACACCAAGCAGGAGAGAAGCAAATTTATCCCAGCAATCACGGAATGTCGAGAAACAGGTGTGAGATTCAAGCTGCTGTATCCAACTGTCTACAAAGTGTTTTTCGTGGAGGATCAAAGCCATTTTTTGATGCAAAGCTGGGTAAGGAGGGGGAAGAAAAGGTTTATCCAACAAAAGGTGAGTCCGTGAGCAGAAGGGGACCTGGTAAGGTCCATACAGAGATTTTGCCAATGAAACTTTTTCCAGTGTTCCAAAGGAAAATGCTTGAGAGAGAGAAAAGAGCATAGGAGTTTACTAGAAGAATCAGCAATACTTTTAACTTGAACCAAAGTTTTGTGTTGGGAGATGGAGATGAATAGGAAGAACAGCAATTCTAAAATTAGTGAATACATTGAAGACCATAAAGCATCCTATCACATTTGTGAACTATGGTATTGCAAGAAAAAGTCCCTGGAAAACACTGGACTTTTGTTGACTTTGTTAAAAACCTGTGGATGGTCTGTAAAGCATATACCCCACTGTAAAGTTTAGGACATTGAAAGGAGGAAAACTAACTGTAAGTAAATCAATTTTTGTGCTCATTACTATTTGTATAAAATATTTCATGATATAAACTGCATGTTATATACAGTAAAACAGTTTTGTGTAGTAAGGGGTATTTTAAATGTGGGTGGAATCTTTTCAGTGACTGTTGTGTTAAAGATTCTAAAAATAAACAAGTACTTTTTCAGTTGAAAGAAATGTTTTACAGTATAACGAGAAAAAAAGGCTGGGTAAAATCAAGTTTGATGTTTGTATGCTGTGATCTTGGTGAGTGGGGTGTAAAAGTGCATTGTATGTAGAATTAGGATATTTCTCTTTGTATTTTACAAGGGTGAATGTTTAGATTAGTACCTTTGGCTTAAGCTGTAAACCGATGTTTAAATAAGGAAGTATCTGGATAGTATGCATCTGTTTCAAAAGATTGCAGTTAGGCAACTATTTTTCATAACTCCAGAGCACAAAAACTTTTAGCACAACAACTTAGGCAAGAAAATGTTAAAATGGTTGTAGTGAAACTTTGGGAGCCTGTAACAAGAAATATAACCAGAGATCCTGTAGATGTTTTGCAAATATTTAAGAAATTTTATGAACATTTTTTATAAAGCATATATATTGTAACATTATTTTAAAGGAGGGGAAGCACCAGCATCTTTGAAGAAAGCTGTGGTGGCCGTGTTACCTAAAGATGGCAAAGATCCTTCGGGCTCCCCTTCATATGGACCCATTTCAATTTTAAACAATGATTATAAAGTGTTTGTCTATATTAGCTAAAAGAATGTCAGAGGTGTTGCCAAAATTGATAGATATGGATCAGTGTGGTTTTGTGGAGGGGAGACAAACATTTGATGACTTTAATAGAATAGTCGTGATCCAGAGGGAAGCAGAATGTAAGAGAATACCTATTTTTGTTGCTGGGTCTTGGTGCAGAGAAAGCATTTGCCAGAGTAAGCTGGAATTTTATAAGTAAGGCATTGAAAACATTTGCATTCCCTGATAAAATACTAAGATTAATTAGAAGGATATATGAAGGATTGAAAGCTAGAATTAAAGTGAAAAGGTTCCTCTCAGATGAGCTATTTTTGAACAGAAGAACCAGGCAGGGGTTGCCCTCTTTCCCCTTTATTTGCTTTATGTTTAGAGCCATTGGCTAATAAAATAAGTGACTCGGAAATGCAAGGATATAATTTTTTGGTAATATGAAAAGTTGGCTTTATTTGCATGTACTATTTTTTGTTTGATAAATCTAGAAAAGGTCACCTCAGTGTTGTGGAACATTTTGAAACCATTTCAGGTCCTTTCAGGATATAAAATTAATGAAGATAAAATATAGGCTATAGCTGTAGATTATGTACCCATTCTCATATTGGTTCAGCAAAAGCCATATTTATGGGGAAATGACGCATTTAAGAGTATGGATTAAAAAAGCTGTTGCTATGGCAGCTAAGAATATATCGGAAGAGACTAAAAAGATAATACAAAAATTGAGAAACTGGAAACTCTTATGCATGGATAGCAAGATACAAGCAGGGAACATGTTTTTAGTCATTTTAGTCTTGTTTATGGAGCAGGCATACTGTTATCAAAAGTTGTGGACATTAGTAAAGAACTGAAGGAATTTATCTGGGAGGAAAAGAAGGCAAGAGTTAAGTGGGTATAAGTCAATCCTTCCAATAAAACAAGGTGGTTTACGTTTACCTGATTTAAAGAGATATTTTAGAGCTACATAGTTAAGGCTCATATACATAACACAAGCAGAATATTGTAATTCAGAGTAGAAAGGGATGGTGATGAAGCAAGTAGAAAATTCAAGAAACAGAGTGAGATTTTGGGTGCAGATCCTTCAGGAGAATAATAACCACCATACAGAATATTATATTCGTGAGGTAGCAAAAAGTATCCTAAGAACTAAACCAGTACGAGAAAGGATAAAGGAGATTTTGCCAATGTGGTAACTGCAAGTAAGTGTACAGAAAATAGGCAAGGGGACTGCAGTTTACTGTAGAAAACTGGCAAATGCACCAAGATATTGGGAGTAAATAACTCAAGCAAGAAAAGTTAAGAGTGGGACGAGGCCAAGAAGACATTTGGATTGTAGACTAGAGACTTCCTTCCGTACCAGGGCTTTGTCTCAGAGCAAAAGCAAAGAGAAAAGGATAGAGAAATTTTAAGTGAAAGACCTGCTCTGATAGTTTTTTTTAGTTTACTCTAGAACAGAAGCAGCTGTTAAAAAGGGAATAATTAGTAGGCCATATTAAATATTGCATGACTACTGTAAGAATAGATCAGAGAAGGTTAGAAAAGATTGGCAAGAGATACCGGAAAAGCACTTTACAAGGAAACAATGGGAAGACATGTATGGCTCCCAAGTATGAACCAAGTCCAGAAGGCTTAGGATCTTTGCTTGAAAATGTTTGCATAGAAATTTTTCTACCCCAAGCACACATCAAAGAATTTTGTCGGATCCGATCTTCGGATCTGACTTGGCCATCTGAAAGTTCATGGCAATCACAAAAGCTGTCTAGCAAATGCCTTACCCACAATGCACCTCCCACAGTTACCAACAATCTCATTTGCCGCTTCCATTGAAAGACATGGTTCTTCCTTGTGCTCTCGAGTGACTTAAAGTTAAGTGATTTAAAGTTATTTACTTCTGTATTTTTTCTCTGTTTGACTTCTGTTTTTCCTAAAAACTATATTACAAAGAAATTTTTCTTTTCCTTATCCTTGTATTTACATTTTCCATTCTATCCTTATTACTTCCCTCCCTCCCTCCATACACTTCGGTGTATTTTCTTACTGCCATTGTTAGTAGATGTTACCCTTTAGTTCTTTCCTGTATACATGTATGTCAATTTGACTTTGACCCTTTTTCGGTTCCTTTACATGATGTTCTTGAATTCTTAACAATGATCTTCAAGGAAAGGGCCAGCTCCTCTACAGTCAAAGTCCAACTAGCAGCCATTTCACATTTTCATATGAGTTTTGAAGTCCCTGTTGCTTCACATGGACTATGCAAAATCAAAATCACTTTGAGAGAGGTCCTTTTAAGACCCTCTTTCAGATATCTAACTTCTCCATGGGATCTCAGTTTGGTACTGCAACAACTTACTTAATCCCCCCCCCCCTTGGAACCTGCAGCAAAATGTGATTTTTAAGTATATTTCTTGGAAAATCGTTTTCAGAGCTTCAGGCCTGGTCTTCTAATCACCTTACTTGATTTTTCACAAGGTCGGTCTGTCTGCACCAGAGATAACTCATTGGCAAGATAAGTACTCTGTTGGAGAACTCCTCTATTTTGCTTTAAACTCATGTCAGATAAAGTGAATTATTTCCTCCGCTATGGTAAGCAAATCGCCCACAGAGACTTCCGCTCACTTTGTGTTACCTGCTTAGGCCCAGATCACAATGTCCCTAGTTGCCATTTTTGCACCTACTTTAACTCTAGGACAATCCGATGTAGGGCCTAGATTTTAGCAAGATTCCTTAGTCTTGAATCCTCTCAGCATCTGATGGCATCCACCAGTCATCTGGAGGTTCAGCAACCTAGGCGTAATAGGGGAAAAAGAAGAGACCCAAACTTAGGTCTGCAGACGATAGCCATTCTACATCTGTTTCTCTCTCTAGGCTTGTGATCCTTGAAGAAGGTGAGGAGCTTTCGCAGCTCCCTAATCTGTCTGAGGTGATGCCGCAGGTCTCTGTCGAGACCCATTCGGAGTCCAACATGTCATCAGGCCCATTGACTTCTGAACAAGCTCTTGCTTTCAGCTCGTTTGTCAGGTCCAGGGTCACATAGTTGCCCTCATCTTCCAAAGAGCGCTGTATTCTTGGTGATGCTGCTTTCTGCCTACACCCGTTCATCTTTCATACAGAGAGGTAGGTGTCAGGATGTTTGGTGTCCTTAGGCCCATGGCCAAAGCAACTCCCAAGAAAAGTACCGCTGCATGACCTTTGCCTAGGCCTACCAGCTCCCTTTCTCAGAGTTACCAACAAGACTTTGTCAGACTAGCAGAGGAACTGACTTCCATTGTTAGCTGTAGGCAAGCACTCAGGGTTACCTCCCCAAGTAAAGGAAATTTGATCCTACCTCTGAAGCCTTCCCAAATCCTTTTGAATTTGAGGATACAGAATTTGAGGGGTCTAGATCCAAAGAAGGACCCTCCCACACATCTTTTGAGGATTCAAAGGAAAATCTGCTGTGCCCCCCCCCCCCCCCCAAGAGGATATCATGTTTGGAGAGACTGTCCATGCTATGAGGGAACATTTTCAGTGGGAGGCACAGGAATACCCTCAGTTAAAAAAAGAGGGTTAGGGAATTCCTGGAAATGCCAGCAGACAAACCTCTGGCTATTCCATCCATTTTAGAGAGGGTTGATATCTTCCAGTATTCCTCTTCAAATCCTGACTCACTTCCCCTAGCCCATCGAAAACCAGACTGGTTCTACAGGATGCAGGATTTGCATAAGTACCTATTCAAAAATTCATCTACTGATCCAATTGTGGTCACTTCATGACCCAGAGGAGCCAGAGTCAGTTCATCTAGAAACCCTTTACCTACAGATAAAGAGAGCAGGGCCCTTGATAGATTTGGGAAAAAAGTTTATTCATCAGTCGCCCTTACTATGAGGGCTCTCAACTCAGTTTCACATGATTAAATATCATCAAACTGTTCTGATTCAGCTAAAACAAAGTTTCTTCTCTTGAGGATAAAAACCTTGCTAAAGAACTTTTGGATCTCTGCCACTCCAGTTCTCAAGCATTCCTTACACTGTGGCTATAACACTGTGGAGGCTTCCAGCCGGACAGCTGCCACTGGTTCATTTATTAGAAGGTATGAGTAGCTTAGAGAACAACCTCTTCCTGACCATGTAAAATCTAACCACCTTGTTGCTCCCCTTGACAAGGAATTCCTTTTTGGACCTAAAGCTGAGGCTGTTCTTAAAAGAATGGAAGACAAAGTAAGTCTATGCAGACTGTGAAAGACTTCAAGTTCAGCCCCCTAGGTTTAGCAGGAATTTTCCAGCTAAGCGTTGGTCCTTTCCTTCACAACCTAGAGGCAGACAGAGGAAACCCCAGTGGGAAAAGACTCATAGGCAGCAACAGCAGCATAAGAGATCCAGACAATGGTCCTCAGAAACTTCCAGGCAAGAGAGTTCTAGGCCTCAGGCTTCTGGCAGAAAACAACAATGACTCACTGACCCCCCCCCCCCTCCCCAAGACTAGGAGGAAGACTGTCTCTGTTCAAGCAAAACTGGATTCTCATCACGTCAGGCAAGTGGGTTCTAGTCATTATTTCAAACGGCTATAAACTCATTTTCAAATAGCCTTTAAAATACTCAAGCTATCCAGAGGCCCTTTTACTAACCCAAAACTTGTGTGCTCAGGGATCAGTGGAACCAGTTCCAGATCATCAAAAAGGCAAAAGGTTTTACTCCAGGGTATTCCTGGTTCTCAGAAAAAAAGGCTCTTGGCAGCCTGTCTTGGACCTCTCCAACCTCCATCAATTTTCCAGGTACCAAAATTCAAAATGTTGACTCTTCAAAAACTATTACCCATGATAGCCCCTCAGGCCTTTATGGATTTCGTGGAGCTGAAGGATGCCTACCTGCACATCTCAATCCAAGAATCACACAGAAGCTTTCTTCGCTTCAGAGCAGCTTCCAGTCACTGTCAATTTTCAGCACTGCCCTTTGGCTTGTCTACTGCTCCAAGGGTTTTCACAAAGTGCTTTGCACCTGCATTTGCCATCTGCAGGACCAGAAGGGTCCGAATATACCTCTACCTAAACAACTGCCTGATACAGACCGCAAGTCTGCCAATGTTTCACAGGGTTCTGGAGTATACCAAAGATCTACTGACCTCCCTGGGCTTCACAATAAATGTGCAAAAATCCATCACTATTCCAGCCAGCAGGATAGTCTTCCTGGGGGCACTCCTGGACTCCTCACTTTAAAAAGCCTTCCTACCCCCAGAAAAGACCTCTTTTCTGATCAGCTACTTTTTAGACAATCCAGCAGAAACAATCCATCTCAGCCAGACAGTTTCTCCGGGCACTGGGATACATGGCCTCCTGCATCCTCATGGTTCCCCTGACCAGGTTGCACATGAGGAAACTAGATGTACTACCTGAAAAATGTATGGTGTCAGCACTCTTAGTCCCTAGAGACCGAGATGCAGCTGCTTACTTGTCTCAAAGAAGAGTTTGCATGGTGGACACAGGCATGTGCCCACTATCAGGGCCTTCCATTCAGATTCACTCCCCAGTGTCAAGCTCTCATGACAGATCCCTCAAAGACAGCTTGGGGTGCTCACTTTCAACACTTCCAATCGCAGGGGGAATGGGGGAGACTCGCTTCAAAAACAGGCACATCAACTGGAAAGAACTGATGGCAGTGCAGAAAAGGCCTAATAGCTTTCAAGGAAAAATCGAAACCAGGAGTCTTGCTGTTCAAAGCAGACAACACCACAGTAATGTAGTACATAAATAGACAGGAGGGCCTGGCAGTGCAAATCTGGGGAGGAGCTCGCTCTCTGGCACTGCATCTCCTGGCTCAATACCTTTCAGGGGTACAAAATACTCTAGCAGATCATCTCAGCAGGAAAATTGATAGATCACCACAAATGGCATCTGCATCAGAAAATTTTTCTCAGCATTGCCCAGAGATGGGGTGTTCACCAGATATACCTTTTTGCCACCAAGGAAAACACTCAGCTAACAAGGTTCTGTTCCGGGATCATGCCTTCTCCTTCCCTTGGACCCATCTCTTCATTTATGCTTTCCCTCCCTTACCCCTACTATTCCAAGTGCTTCTGAAGATGAGAGGAGGGCCTGAGGGCAATACTGATAGCCCCAGAATGACCCAGGCAGCACTGGTATCCTCTGCTTCTTGAGCTAACTAACCAGAATCCATGGCTGCTGCCTCCAAGAGTCTATCTTCTCTCTCAGGAAAAGGGAAGGATGGTGCATCCCAGCCTGCAGATGCTCAGCCTTTCAGCTTGGGTAATTCCACAGCACTCAGCAACAAGCTTAACCTAAGCAAACAGGTTCAAGACTTTCTCAAGGAATTCAGAAGGCCTAGCACTAAGAAATCATACTCAGCTAAGTGGAAAAGATTTTCTGTCTAGTGCCAGCAGCAGCAGTACCACGATCCTTACTGTGTCCACATTACCACCATTCTGGATTACCTGGCTAGTCGATAAAGGCCTTTCCTTTTCTTCCATTAAAATTCATGCATCTGCCATTTTGGCCCATATACATACTCTTCTTCCTGTCTTTTCACATCCCCTATTAAGACAATTTCTTAGGGGAGTCATTCACATCAGACCACCCAGGAGGCAACCTACTCCTCCATGGGACCTTAAAGATTTTCTAGAAAAATTGACATTGTGTCTTTTTGAACCTGCAGCATCTTGCCCCACTGAAGTTTCTAACTTGGAAAATTGCCATTCTGCTAGCCATCACCTCAGCCAGGAATGTTTCTGAACTGTAGGCTCCCATGGCAGTGGAACCATTCCTAATTTTTCACCCAAACAGGGTTTCCCTCAGAACTAAACTTTCCTTCATGCCTAAGGTGGTCACTGATACTTCTCTAAATCAAGCCATTCACCTACCCACATCAATTCCCAGTCCCTAAAACAAGGGGGAAAGAATACTTCATTCCTTGGATCTGCATAGATAGCTTCGCTACTATCTAGTCAACACAAGAGCCTTGAGAAAATCTGACTACATTTTTGCGACCTTTGCCCCTACCTCTGAGAGAAAACAAACCTCTAAACAGGCCATCTCAAAATGGATATCCCACTATATTTATTTTGTTACAACCATCATGGCAAAAAACCTCCTGAGGCTGTTAGGTCACACTCCACTAGGGCAACTGCAACCTCTGCTGCTTTCTTGAAAGGAGTCCCTACTAAGGACATCCTGGAAGCTGCCACCTTGGTTATCTGTGCATACCTTCACCAAGCTTCATGACTTGGCTGCCTTTTCCAGGTCAAGAGCAGGATTCTCCACTGCCATTTTACAGGGCATCCTGTCTTCTCCTTAATCTCCTTTCTTCCTTTTTTTAGCTTTGGGAATCTTCCCACAAGTCAGGACTGCAGCAGTGAAACACGAAGAACATAGTACAGTTGTGTACACTTACCATAAATGTAGATGTTTGAGTGTATTCATTGTTGCAGTCTTCTTTCTGTCCCTCCTTCTCCCTTAGACCACTAGGCAGTCTATAACTTTTTTTTCTAGGAAAGGGAACCCCACCTTAGCCTGTCTCCTTGTAGGTTTCCCTTCCTCTGTTCCCTACTGCTCACTGGGGGCTCCTACCTTTTAGACAAGGGACAAGAAAAAAAATAAATTCATGATGTAGGCTGTCTCCCTATATACCCAAGTGTACTGATGTCAGTTAGGGCATCAGCCAGCGTAGGGAGGAGGAAAACTTTTTTTCTGGTAGTCAGGCCTTCCAAGGGCTTTCACAGCATGAAATCTCACGAGTCAGGACTGCAACAGTGAATACACTCGAACATCTACATTTATGGTAAGTGTACACAGCTGTACTTTATGGATTACCTACCAGTGAGTTCCCATATGAAAGAGTAACAGATGGGACAGAATGAAATTGAAGAGAATGCGGCACAGGAAGATGCTCTGGAAGTTTCTGTAGAATGCCCGCTGAAAATGGAGAACAAAGAATGTGCCCTCAGTTTAGAAGAAAATCTAAGAGAAGTTGCTTGATTTAATAGATGGACAGACATATTAAGATCAACAAAAGAAACAGACTACAAAAAGTCAATAAAAACCCAAACGTTAGAAGTCTGATAAAACAAATGAACACTAATTAGGACTGTTCAAAGAGATTCATGTGATATAACAGAAGTAAATAGGATACATTAGTGTGCAGCTAACTTAACGAATGAAGGCTTACCACAAAAACACAAGTTAGTAAGGGACAGAAAGGAAGGAGAGAAATTAAATGCCATCATGGGAGTATCGAATAGAAAAAACTATAAAGCAGTTAAGAAATTAGATGTCACTGTTACAAGACTATAGAAGAGGGAACAGATCAACAAAAATACTCAGATAGACGTGATAAAAGCAATGTGCATTATCAGAACAGATCAGGATCTGTCATACACTATCGCAAATAATGAACTAAAAATATTAGCACAAGCAGAAAAACTTAGAAGATAAGCAGGTAAATATAAAGAAAAAGTACAAAATACTCATTTTATTGATGACCCAAAAAGTTTTATAGTGAATTGGGAAACAAGGCAAAAGGAATTTGAACCACCACCAAAACAAGAAGAAATGCATACATTTTGGAGAAATACCTATGAAGATCCTGTGGAACATAACAAAGGTGCTAAATGGATAAAAAAAGTAAAAGAATAAGACGTTCAAATGTACAGGATATGAAATGGGATGAAGTAATGGCCAGAGAGATTGAAACAAAGTTAAGAAAAGCTCCTAATTGGAAAATCCCAGGCCCAGATCCAGTACCTAACTTCTGGCTTGAAAGTATTAACATCTTTACATGAAGATTTAGCCATGAGTAAGAACTGTTTGTATATGCACCCAGAACAGCACTAGTTTGGTTAACAGCAGGAAAAACAATGCTCCAACTTAAGGGCAAACCTGCAAGCTATCCTAAAAACTGTAGACCAACAACTTGTCTTCCAATGACCTATAAACTATACACTAGAATTTATGATGAGTTTAGTCATTTTAAAAGAAAACTCAATCATGGCAGTAGAACAAAAGGGTAATAAGTGTCATATGGAACAAATTATAATTTGTTGTTAAGTCATAATGGCAAACTGTAAAAAGGGGAAGAATCTAAGTATGACATGGATAGACTACAAAAAAGCATTTTGACAGTATCCCACATTCATGGATAAGAGCACTTAAAATGTATAAGATGCACCCTACTCTGATCGATTACAATACAGCGACCATGAAACAGTGGCAAACCACTCTGCAGTTAAACCATGATAAAGGACTTATTCCAGGGATAAAATCCAAAGGTGGATACTCCAGGGTGACCGTCACCACTGCTCTTTTGTCTTTCCCTTAACCCATTAAGCTGTCAACTTAACAGATTAGGTCATGGCTCCAATTTGGTTCCAAGAAAACAAAAATTGTTAGACTTCTCATCTTCTTTTTGTGGACAATTTAAAATTGTATAGTTCATCAGATGGGAAAATGAAAGCACAACTGTAAGGTCAAAACTTTTTCAGATGATGTAAGAATGTCATTTGGTCTTGATCAGTGTGCAAAAGTAACCTTTAAAGCAGAAAGGCTGCAACACCAAGAAAACTTCAGTTTGGGACAGGGATGTGATGTAAAAGAACTTGAGCAAGAGAAAGTGCACAAATATTTGGGAACTGATGAAGGATCAACAATAAAACATGAACAAATTTGAATTAAACTTAGTAAGGAAAATTTTAGAAGACCTATATTAATACTGAAAACAGCATTGACATCTAAGAACAAAGTCCAAGCTATAAACCAGTTTGCTGTTCCTGTCCTAATGTACAGTTTTGGAATGATTGGCCCCAAAAGGTGTTGGTTAGGTTGGACAGGAAAACAAGAAGGGATGCTTCATGCTCATCAAATGATTTATAAAAAATCAGTGCATACCAAGACTATATTCCCCATTTTGAAGGGAGTTACTGGCCTCCTCGAAACTGATTACATGTATAGATCTGCAATTGTAGGACTGCGTACAAATCTGCTGACCTCACAAGACTGAAACTTAGTGAAAGTTTTTTAAAACACGAGGAGAGTAAGTCTGAGATGACCTCCCTGCTTAGTTCAACAGAAGTATATCAGCATCAGTTGGGAATGGAAATCAAACCCAGAAGTAGATAAAACTCAGGCAGCAACTGAATGTGCCAAAAAAACAAAAGAAAGAATATAAGGTGTAGGATAAGATGCGAGGGCAAGAAATGTGGAAAATGCATAAATATAGTTGCAAGTGTAGAAAAGTCCTGGAACAACCTCATGTTGATCAGGATCGAACACATGGATGGTTAAGGAGAGTTACATTTAAACCAAAAGACGAAAGTTTAATATTGGCAGCCCAAGATAGTGGACTTACATACACATTAGTTCACAAAGTCCATTGCACGTGGGAGAAGCAGACAAATGTAGGTTTTATAAAACAGAATTGGAAACGGTCACACATCTTGTTGCTGGTTATGATATACTAATGGCAGAAGGATTGTATACTGAAAGGCATAATTAATGTGGCAAGACTGTTGCATTGGGGATTCTGCAAACATTATAAAATTGAAGTAGCTGAAAAACACTGGAAACATGAGCCACAAAGCATTATAGAAAATTATGAAGTTTATATCCCATAAGATCACCCATTACCAACTAGATGTGAGAAAACCAGATGTAGTATAGCTACACCCAGTGACTATAGCGTCTTACATACAGAGACACACAAAGTCATAAAATACCAGGATTTGCAGGCAAAAACAAGGGCAATGTGGAAGAAGGATACCCAGACAGTTCCAATAGTAATAGGAGCAACAGGTCTTATAAAAAAGGATTTACGATTGCATTTAGATATGTTACAGATGCATGTAATTATGTACAAATTGCAGGAGGAGTCATTACTAGGCAACATCGCACATGTTGCGAAGAGCAGTTCTGGTTAATATCAAGGATTAAAACAATACTAATTTCATGAACTTTAATCATACTTTGACTCAGAAATGGGGTCCATTCTCTACACACTCACCATTGATCCTGAGTGCTGGGTGGTTTGTTCTCCTTTTCCTGAAGATGATAATCTCTTTAGTCTTGCTTACATTCAGGTCAAGGTTGTTCCCCTCACACCAACAGATTAGAGATGCCACCTCCTCTCTGTATGCCCTTTCATCCTCCTTTGTGATGAGCCCCATGATTGTGGCGTCATCAGCAAACTTGATGATAATGTTGGACTTGTGCCTAGCATAGCAGTCATGGGTCAGGATGGTGAATAACAGTGGGCTGAAAACACATCCCAGTGGGACCCCGGTGTTAATCATGATGCACTTTGATGTGTTCTTACCCAAACACACCTTCTGTGGTCTCTCAGTCAGGAAGTCCAGGATCCATTTACAGATTCCTAAATGTGCCAATTTTTCTATCAATTGCTTTGGTATCACCTCACGTAGTTGTCTTTGTCCTCTAAATGCTCAAGGGAGATGTGTAGTGCTATTGATATGGGATCAGCCGTGGATCGGTTAGCTGTGTATGCAAACTGTGGAGGGTCAAAATCAGGAGGTAGGCATGATGAAAGATGCTTTTTGATCAGCCGCTGAAAACATTTCATATCACTTGATGTCAGAGCAACCGGTCTGTAATCATTAGGGCTGGAGGGAATGGTTTTCTTAGGTAGTGGGATGATGTTAGTTTCCTTGTAGCATGAGGATACTTTTGCCATGGCAAGAGAGGCATTAAATATTTCCTTGAGCACTGTGCATAGTTGTTTAGCACAGCCTTTAACACCTTGCCCAGTATGCTGTGTGGGCCAGCAGCCTTCCTGGAGTTCACTCTCCTTAACTCTCTCTTGTCTCCTCTGTGCTGAGGCTGAGTACTGCATCCTTCTCATCAGTGGGTAGCTTTAGTGCCATTCTGTTGTTTCTTTCCAGAAATGTACCAAAGATGATGTTCAAACTGTCCAGGAATTCAGTGCTGTCCTCACACTGTGCTGACCTGATTTTGTAGTCCGTGATCTCCTGTATGCATTGCCATAGTCTGCTTGCATCCTTTGTATCTTCAAAGTGGCTCTGGACCTTTCTGCCATACTCCCTCTTAGCCTCCTTTATACCCCTCCTCAGATTGCCTCTTGCTGCCTTTAAGGCTGCTTTGCCCTTAACCCTGTAAGCTGCATTTCTCTTCTTCAGAAGTTCATATACCTTAGGGGTGAGCCATGGCTTCTGGTTAGCTCTAGTCGTGATACTCTAGGCATTTGTTACCCTATCAACACAGTTTGAAATGTATGCTATCACCACCTCAGTGTATTCATCAGTGTTCACATGCTGATTCGCTGGGCTGCCTCCTTGAACATATCCCAGTTGGTTCTTTCAAAGCAATCTTGCAGGGCCTCCATAGCCCCCCTTGGGCCATACCCTGATTTGGTTCTTTGTGAGTTTCTCTCTAACCAGTGCAAGTTTGTAAGCTGCTGATAGCAAGATAGTTTAATGGTCAGAGTTTCACATTTGTGGAAGTTGCACTACGTTATAAGCTTTAAGTTTATGTAAACCTTGTCCAGGATATTATCACCCCTTGTGGGAATTTCCACATACTGATTGTAGTGTGAGAGTACTTCTTTCAGATCTGCTTTATTGAAGTCACCAACTGCCACATGTACAAAGTCAGGATATTTTCTCTGCAGCTCACCCATGTGATTGCATAGTTTATTTAGAGCCTCAGTGGTATTAACACTAGGTGGGATATACACCACTGTTAAGCTGACCCCATTCAGCTCCCTGGGCAAGTAAAATGTTCTGCATTTAATGGACAGGAACTCTTAAGTTCTCACAGCATTGTTGATAGTATGATTTCACAGTTGCTGCACCATCTTTTGTTAACATAGATGCAGACTCCACCTCCTCAGTGTATGTTTTCTGTTTGCACAAAACAGAGTAAAAGTCTCTAAATTTTGCCCGATCATTTAACTGGTTATGCAGCACGTCTCAGTAATCAAAAATAAATGTGTTTCTCCCCTAGTTTTTGTTGGAAAGTTCCGGTCTCAAGTAGTCCATCTTGCTATCCAGTGATCTCACTTTAGCTAGCCGTATAGTTGGTAGAACAGGCCTGTACAGGTTTGCTTTTAACTTTACATTAGTATCTGCTGTGCATCCTCTTTTCCTTGTTCATAGGTTGGTACTAGGCTATCTGCCCGAAGGCATTTATAAGCCTAGCCAGAATATGTTGGCGTTCGCCGCACCCCCTTAGATTAGTTCCCTGTGCCTCTGTCCAGCAGAGCCACTGAAGTGATCCTCAGGGTAAACTTTGTTTCCCACCCACTCGTGAAGGTTACTCTAGAAGAGTAGCGAGGAGCTCTGCCTAATGTAGATTGGAATCTTGTTCCAAAGTATGGGAAGTCTCTGGGACAGGAATCTATCCGTCCAGCACGTCCTATTTATTGTTGTGGTGAGGTTTAGGTCCCTAGAGCGTGTCCCGAGGGGATATGGTTTTCTTTAGGTGGAGCATGTCCATCAATTCTGGGTTGGACATAGCCTTGTATGTCAGGCAGAGATCGCCTCTGAGTAGGCGGTATGCAACCGAGTACAGCTGGAGTTTCATTAGTCGAGCTGCATAGGGCATCTGTTTGAGGCCAGTGATCCTCTTGGTGAGGTACTTCTGTGGTCTTTCCAGCTGTTGCAGGTGTCTTGTAAGGTACATACCAAATGGGGCGTTGTACTCTGATGGGTCTGATGAGTGATGAGTAGAGGAGCACAATGACATCTTTTGATCTGGATGCGAACCCTTTTGTGATTAGGTGGGCCACATAGAAGGATTTTCTAACCACTTTGGCAATGTGATTATCAAAGGAGAGATTATCTACTTGGGTCCCCAGATCCCTTATTACGTCTTCCATGTTTAGGGGACTTCCACCTATGTGGTAGTTTGTGGGTACTTTGTTTTTTCCAAAGGGGATGACTATGCACTTTTTGGCATTTAGCTTGACTCCATGATTTTGACACCAGGTATCTGTCTCAGTGAGACCATTTTGGAGGATGTCTGTCAGCCAGAGAGTCAATTATAACCCTTAGTTTGCAGTAGTCTGCGAACTTGGTCAGCCATAGTCCTCCTGTGCTTGCCTGTTCCTCTGAGAAGTATATGTAGAACAGGAGGCCTCCTTGGACTGAGGCCTGGGGAACGCAACTTGTAACCAGTTTAGAGTCGGACCTAGCTCCCGCAACTCTTACCATGTGGGGTCTGTCCGTGCGCCAGTTGGCAATCCATCACATGACGTAGGGGTTTATGTTCAGGCTGGTGAGTTTGTCTGTAATACCAGAATGGGGAATGGTGTCGAAGGCCTTTGCGAAGTCTAGGTAGGCTGGGTGGACCACCTTTCCCTCCTTTCCCTCATCTATAGCCTTGGTAATTGTCTCAAAGAAGTCCAGCAGGTTTAGGAGGCATGATCTGCCCTTAACAAAGCTGAAGTGGTTAGGGTCCAGTGTTTGGAGGTTTCCAAGGTTTCTGTTAATGAGTTCCATGATGATGCGCTCCATAGTTTTGCAGACCAAGCTGGTCAGGCTTATAGGGCGATGGTTCCCAGGGTCTATTGTGGCTCCACCTTTGTGGAGCGGAATAACCCTTGCTTTGCGCCACTCTATGGGTACTTAGCCCGTAGAGAGGCTGAGTTTGAACAGTGTGTTTAGGTGAGGGGTTAGTTCATCTTTGAGCTCGTGTAGGACGCAGCCTGGGACACCATCCGGTCCCATTGATGCTGTATTTTTGGCTTTGGAGAGGGCTGTTTTAACCTGAGTGTCTGTGATTTCAGGGGCTCTACATTCTTCTGGTATGGTTATGGGCCCTTTTTGGGGTGAGAGGGGTGTGAAATTTGCACTGAACCTGTCTGCCAGAATGTTGGCGATATCTGTCTGTTCAGTGTATTTTGTGCCATTCTGTACTAACTCCGAGCAGATCTGATAATTGTCACTTAGATTCTTGACATAGCTAAAAAATGCCTTGTGGTTATCTTTGGAGTCCTTGGCAATTTTTCTTTCGAAGCTAGCGTTGGATGATTTTATGAGGGATTGTAGTTTCTTGCTAATACTGATCAGGGGATGTCTTCCCTTCTTGGGATTTTACTCTTTTCTGTACTAGTTTCCTCTTTCTATTGTATAGCTTGCTTATGGCAGGGGTTCACCAGACTGGTTTCCTTTTCTTGGAGGAGTGAGTCCTGGTTTTGCTTGGGATAGCACGATCCATGCATTCTTGTAGGTGCCCGTAGAGTGCATTAGTAAAGGATTTTGCAGCTTGGACAGCATTATCCTTTAGCATGGGGGCTTTGAAACTTTCCACCTCGGTCTTAAGTAACGTGAAGTTTGCTTTTGAAAAGTTTTTCATTGTGGTTTCCTTGACCGGGGGTGGGGGCAGAATGTGGAGTTCTAGAGTGATTAGTTTGTGGTCATATCTAACCAGCGAGGGGTTTACCTCTGGTGTGGAACACCGGTCGCCCACGTTGGTAATGACCAGGTCCAATATGTTGTCCCTCTGGTGGGGGTGTTGACCAGTTGATCCAGGGCATTTGAGTTTATAAAATGTTCGTGTTTCACTGTTGCAGTCATTACTCTTGGGTTATCCTGCTGGCAGGCTACCCGCAGTCGGCCTGAATTCCAAAGTCTAGGTTCGGCGTTGGTTGCTGTCGCCTCCTCCCTGACGTCAGTGCGCCAGGGGTATAAAAGATGCAGCCGACGCCATTTTCTTCAGTCTTTCTTGCCGCACGGTGCCTGAAGCAAAAGCAGTTCGCAAGTGCCAGTCGGCCGACTCCTGAGATTTTCAAATACGAATTTCAGAACCAAAGTCTTCATTAAAGCTAAGTACCCCATTGGGGAAACTTTTTTCTTGTTCCAGACTGATGTCAGAAAAAGTTAACAATTGTATTTGTTGTGGGAAGCAAATACCTCATAAAGATTTTCACTCTTACTGTATTCCTTGCCTAGGCCCTGATCACAGCGTTGCTAGCTGTTGGTTTTGTGCTCGATTTAACCAACGCACTATTAAGCGTCTGTTCGATTTTGCATTTCATTACTTTGGCCGAAGGTTTAATTATGTAATGCTGTCGGAACAGCTGACGACCGGAGTTTACAAAAACCGCAAGGACAACGAAAAGGACAGGCATCCGAGGTCCAAAACCGACGACGAAGTCTCCGTTAGGCCAGTCGCCGGTTCACCGGTTCTCAGTGAGGCACTTTCGCAGCCCCTGGCGCACGCTACCTCAGAGCCACAGGCCTCTTCCGACTCCCACGTGGAGCCGACTAGGCCTCTGGATACTCAAGGTATTGGACACTTGGAAATCATTCCCTCAGATGGGTCCAGAGCCGCTGAGCAGGCATCGGCTTCTGAGCGTGTTTTCAGACCTACACAGTTATGTTAAACCATCTTCAGCTTCAAAGACTAAAGCAGCTCTAAAGACAAAGAAACAAGTGCAGCATTCTCCTACTCAGACTTCCATGCCTAAAAAACAGATGCTTAAAATGGCCGAAGACCTAATTACTTTGATCAGGGGTTCCCATCCCCCTCCTGATAAGAGGCCTAGGCAAGAGACAGAATATGATTCTTCTGATCAGGTTTCTATTTCCTCTGATTCCTCTTTTGAACAGGATTATTCTTTGCCTCCCTATGAGGATTCTGATGCTGAAGAATCCATTCCTTCAGCCTCTCCTCCTGAGGATTATTCTTTTGGGGAAACCATGCATACCATGAGGGAGCATTTCCACTGGGAGAACCAGGATTACTCTGAATCTAAGAAAAGGCTCAGAGACATTTTGTTACTTCCACAGCACAGACCCCTTGCTATTCCACCTGTTCTAGATATTGTAGATGTATTTTCAGAGTTTGGCCTGTCCCAACTCTTTACTCCCTGCACCTGCTAAACCAGACAGATACTAAAGGGTCCCGGATTCTCATAAATTTCTATATAAGAACCCCTCTGCTGACCAAGAAACTATATCTCAGGGTCCCAAAGGGGTCAAAGCTTCCACTGCAAAAAAACCTGTCCCCTCTGATAGGGATTCTAGGGCACTGGACAGATGGGGGAAAAAGTTTACACTTCTGCTACCTTGGCTGTAAGGACTTTGAATTGTCAATTTCATATGCTTAAATATCAGCAATACTTAATGTCACTGCTTATACAGAAAATGTTGACAAATACTGAATGTTCAGAGAACAAGGAATTGCAGGATTTATTGCATGCAGCTGAACAAGTGGGAAAGCATACTTTGCAATGTGGTTATGATTCACTGGAGGCCTCTTGCAGGGCTGCTGTTACAGGTTCTGTTATTAGAAGGCATGCTTGGTTAAAGGAATAAAATCTGCCTGATCATGTTAAAGCAAAATTATTAGATGTTCCATTACATCATGATACTTTGTTTGGTACTAAAGCAGAAGAGGTGTTGAAGAAAATGGAGGATAAAGCGAAATCCATGTAGACAGTTAAGGATTTCTTACAGGTACAGCCACCCAGGTTTAGCAGGAACTGGCCTTCTAAAAATTGGTCCTTTCTAGTGTCAGACAAACCACAAAGAGGCAGATACAGACGTTCCAGAGGCAGATCTCAACTCCAAGGCTCATACAGGCCTAAACAATGGGATGCTCCTACCTCCAAAAGCGGAGAAGACAAATCACAACCTTACAGGAAACAGTCACAATGACTTTCCTCTGCCAGATCCAAGCACTTTCCTTTTGGCAGCCCCCTTAGGGGGGAAACTAGCACTTTTTTCATCAAAAGGTTGCCCAAGACAAATGGGTCTTGAACATAGTGTCCCAAGGCTACAGGTTCCATTTTCACATCCTACCAAGGGCAAAGGGTATGCCAGACCTGCCACACAATCAATGGGCAGAGGCACAAAAGCAAATTTCAGCCCTCATGGACATGAGGGCCATTCAACAAGTACCACAACAAGAGCAGGGGCAAGGATTTTACTCCAGACTTTTCTTAGTACCCAGAAAGGACAAAACCTGGAGACTGATACTGGACCTGTCTATACTAAACACGTTTCTGAAAGTTCCAAAATTCAAGATGTTGACTCTACAGCAGCTACTGCCCATGCTGGGCAAGAAGGCTTGGCTTTTAACTTTGGACCTAAAAGAGGCATACCTGCATGTCCCAATCAGACAATCTTGCAGAAGATACCTCAGATTCATTGCTGGATCAATGCACTACCAATTCTCTGCACTGCCCTTTGGCTTATCTACTGCACCCAGGGTCTTCACAAAATGTCTGGCACCAGTAATTGCATTCTGCAGACAAAGAGGAATTCAAATATACCCCTACTTGGACGACTGCCTTATTCAAGCAGAGAACAAAGACATTCTTCTAAAGCATCTGGTGTTTATAAAAAGATTACTTATTTGCCTAGGATACACAGTAAACGAAAAGAAATCAAAACTAGTACCCTCTTAAGAGAGAATATTCCTGGGTGCAAGCTTAAATACAACGGCCCAGATGGCTTATCTCACGCCAGACAAACAAAAGCAACTGACTTATTACTTCAAAACATTGGCAACAAAAAACTAGTTATTTGCAAGGAAAATCTTGCAGGCCTTGGGTTTCATGGCATCCTGCATTCTACTAATCCCATATGCCAGACTGCATATGAGGAAACTACAATGGTATCTAAAAAGTGTTTGGACTCGGCATTGCCACAGCCTGGAGACAGTAATTACCCTCATTCCCTGCCTGCAACAGGAGTTTCGATGGTGGGCAGAGGCCTGTCAACACACCAAGGGTCTGCCATTCACTTTACCCACAGCCAGACAGACACTGACAACGGATGCATCAGATTATGCCTGGGGGGCCCATATGGCAGGAAAATGTATTCAGGGCACATGGCATCAATCAAAAAGAGATGCTAGCTGTTCAGAATGCCCTGACAGCTTTCAAGGATCTACTTCATCCAGGACAGTTACTGATAAAGACAGACAATACTACGGTCATGTGGTACATAAACAAGCAGGGAGGTACACATTCCTACCCCCTCTGCAGACAAGCAGTAACCTTATGGGACACAGCATTGACTTATCAAGTTCACCTGCAAGCACAATTCCTGCCAGGAAAAACAAATACTCTGGCAGACAAACTAAGCAGAAACCTCATGGATCCCCGCGAGTGGAAACTGGATCCACAAGTCTTCAGCATGATGACAAGGAAATGAGGACGCCCAGACATAGATCTATTTGCTTCCCCTCACAACTGCCAATTACAGAGATTTTGCACAAGGATTTATCAGAAGCAAGCATGGAGAGTGGGCGCCCTATCCTTCAGCTGGAAAAATCAAACAGTATATGCCTTTCCTCCACTCTCTCTCCTTCCCAGGGTACTCCTAAAGGTCAGACAAGAGAAGCCAAAAATGATACTGATTGCACCAGACTGGCCATGCCAGCACTAGTACCCAATCCTAAACAGCTTGTCTCAAGGTCCAGCATGGATATTGCCTCAAACTTCTCACTTGCTGACCCAACAAAACAATCAGATCCTGCACAGCTACCTCAGGACCTTAAATCTGGCAGCATGGCGGATACTGTAGCCATTCACAACAATCATCTTTCTAAAGCGGTTATGGATGTTATCTTGGAGGCCAGGAGGCCCAGTACCAGAAAATCTTATGCAGAAAAATGGAAGAGATTCTGTGCTTGGAACCAGGAGCAAGGCATTGACACGTATGTACCAAATATCCCTCAGATTTTACAATACCTAACTGAGATGCTGGACAAAGGCCTTTCTTTCTCATCAATTAAGATTCATGCCTCTGCCATTTCAGCCCATTACAATACGGAACCACCTATCTTTTCTCATCCAGTAATAAGGCAGTACCTCGGAGGGGCCAAAAACATCAGGCCTCCAAGGAGGGCACCAATTCCCACATGGGACCTAAATTATGTCTTGGAAAAACTCACTCTGCCTCCTTTTGAGCCAGCTTCAACAGCGTATTTAGGTTCATAGGTTCATACTAGGCTATCTGCCCTAGGGCATTTGTAAGCCTAGCCAGAGTGTGTTTGGCTTTCGCCACCCATTTTAAATGTTTTACTGTGCCCCTTTTCGAAGTTAGTTTACTGTGCCTCTGTTTAGCAGTGACACAGAAGTGATACCCGTGGTAAACCTACGATCTCCCGTCCACTCGTTAAGATTTCTTTTGAAGAGAGTCAGTGAGGGACTCTACCTAACTTGGACTGGGATTCTATTCGAGTGAAGGGAGCCTCTGGGTTATGAATCTGTCCCTCCAGCATGTCCTATTTATTTCAGTGCTGAGGTTCAAGTCCCTCAAGCACGTAGCTCGATGGGATTTGGATTTTCTGAGGTGCAGCATGTCCATTAATTCCGGGTTGGACATGGCTTTATACATCAGGCACAGATCGCCTCTAAGCAGGTGGTATGCAACCGAGTAGAGCTGGAGTTTCTTTAACCGGGCAGCATATGGCAACTGTTTGAGCCCTTTGATCCTCTTGGTGAGGTACTTTTGGGGTCTTTCCAGTTGCTGCAGGTGTCGGGTAAGGTACATCCCGAAAGGGGCATTGTATTCAATTATGGGCCTGATGAGGGATGAGTAAAGAGGCACAATGACCTCACTTGATCTAGATGTGAATCCCTTCATGATTAGGTGGGCTATATAGAAGGTTTTTCTAACCACTTTAGCCACGTGGTTATCAAATGAGAGATTCCTATCAACTTGGGTCCCCAGGTCCCTAATTACTTCTTCCGTACTTAATGGATTACCACCTATGTGGTAATTTGTGGGCACTTTGTTTTTGCCAAAGGGGATGACTGTACACTTTTTGGCGTTTAGCTTGAGGCCATGGCTCTGGCACCAGTTATCTGTTTTTATGAGACCCTTTTGGAGGATGCTTGTGTCAGCTGGAGAGTCGATTATGGCGCCCAGTTTGCAGTCATCTGCGAACTTGGTCAGCCACAGTCCTCCGTGTTGGCCTGTACCTCTGAGAAATATATGCCGAACAAGAGAGGTCCCAGGACTGAGCCTTGTGGGATGCCACTTGTAACTGGTTTGGAGTCTGACATGGCTTTAGCAATTCTGACTATGTGGGTTCTGTCCTTGAGCCAGTTTGCAACCCATCTAGTGACATAGGGGTTTATATTTAAGCTGGATAGCTTATCTATGATGCCCGAGTGGGGTATTGTATCGAAGGCTTTTGCGAGGTCCAGGTAGGCTGTGTGGACCACCTTCCCCTCATCAATGGCCTTGGTGACTGTTTCAAAGAAATCAACCAGGTTTAAAATTCTTATCCTGGAAGACAGCTCTGCTCTTAGCAATAACCTCTGCAAGACGAGTCTCGGAGTTACAAGCACTCATGGCTGTGGAACCTTTTATCATTTTTCATCCAGACAGGGTTTCTCTGAGGACAAACCTAACATTTATGCCTAAAGTGGTGTCCAGTGTGGCACTCAACCAAACCATTCACTTGCCTATCTTTTATCCAAACCCACAGAACAAGGGTGAGAAAATTCTGCATTCTTTGGCCATACACAGACAGCTACGCTTCTACTTGGACAGAACTAAAGCTTTCAGGAAGACTGAGCAGCTTTTAGCGTCATATGCTTCAGGATCACAAGGAAAGACCATCTCAAAACAGACTATATCTAAATGGATAGGCCATTGCATCCATTTCTGCTATTCTCAGCATGGCAAATCAGTGCCTAAGGACTTTAGGCCTCATTTTACCAGAGCAGCAGCCACTTCAGCAGCCTTCCTCAGAGGAGTACCAACCAAGGACATCTTAGAGGCTGCAACTTGGAGTTCAGTGTTCACTTTTACAAAGCACTACCACTTACCTCTTTACTCTAAATCTAGAGCAGGCTTCACCACTGCAGTTCTGCAGGGCCTCGTAGCCTCTCCTAATCCTATTTAGCCCAGCCACCCATCCTCAGCTTTGGGATTCAACCCAAGAGTAATGACTGCAATAGTGAAACACGATGAACGTAGTACAGTTGTGTACCTACCATAAATGTAGATGTTCGAGTGTATTCACTGTTGCAGTTCAGGTTACCCACCCACCATCCCCCTTTTCTTTGCTGGGACTTATCTGTACTTCTCTATCCTATGCAACCTATGTGGTGTATTTGCTTGTAGATGAAGGAAATGTTTATTTTTGTGCATGCATACCTTATTGGCATACCTTTCAGCCTACCTATTTGGGGGCACCTGACATCTGGGGCAAGAAAAACTGAAGAAAATGGCATTGGCTGCATCTTTTATACCCCTGGTGCACTGGCGTCAGGGAGGAGGCGACAGCAACCGACGCTGGACCTAGACTTTGGAATTCAGGACGACTGTGGGTAGCCTGCCAGCAGGATAACCCAAGAGTAATGACTGCAACAGTGAATACACTCGAACATCTACATTTTTATGGTAGGTACACAACTGTACTTTCTAGGAAATGTTTGGCAAGGGAGTTAGTACTTGAGTAATTTTCCCAGTTAATGTTTGGGTAATTGAAATCACCCAATATTAGGGTGCTTGGTAGGACCTTTGTTTCCCAGCGTTTCCAGAAATGCGGAATTGGAGTCCTTGGACATGGTGGGTGATCTGTAGCAAGCTACAGTTTGAATTGCAGTTTTGCCCATTGTTAGTTGCACATGGATGATCTCTGAAGCATCTTGCTGTGCCACCAACCTGGAGGTGTGGGTATCCGTGATGAATATGGATACACCCCCGGCTTTTGTATTTCAGTCCGGGTTCTGTGGCCGAAATGTATGGCATGAGTTGTAGCCTGGTAGTGCTGGGGTGCTCTCTGGAGCCTTTAACCAGGTTTCTGTTACTGCACGTATATCGATTTTCTCCATACTGAGGAGTGCCTCGAGTGCGTGCATTTTGAGGTTTAGACTTTTGGCATTGAGTAGCATTACCCTCAGTTTTTTGTTACTTGTGCTATTTACGGCGGTGGCTTTGTCTTTTGAGCCTTGCCTAAAAAAGGCACTATGGAGGTGGCAAGAGTCTTGGGCAGTATTCAAAAGCTTAAGGGTGACAGGTGCAAGCCATCTCTAGCGAAGCAGCGTGGCTTGTCGAGCATGTCATCCCAGGTGGACAGACACTGGATCCCCTTTGAATGACACCAAAAGCTTAGCCAATTGTTGAAATTGATCATTTTTTTCTTTATACCGTGGTATCATTCTTGGTGAGGGCAGGATGCTACTCAGGGTCAGGGTCATACCTGCCTGGGCTACGTGATGAGGTATGGCTCAGGTCATTCACACCAACATGGACAATGACAGAGTCGTATTTGTACTTGTTCTGGAGTGACCTGAGTGTTTGTGTTATGTGGTGGATCCTGGCACCCGACAGGCAGCTAACAGTAACCTTCTCCTTATTCACCCTAGTGAGTGGGACGTCAGTGTGCCTGACTATAGAGTCCCCTATTACTAGTGTGTTGGGTATGGGACTCATGTCCCAACACCTTTGCGCAACGGTTCTTGGAATTCATAAATTCCAACGCCCTGGATCAACTAATCCATAGTCCCACCAGGGGCTCCAATATCCTAGACCTGGTCATTACCAACATGGGAAATCAATGCTCTGTACCTATGGTCACCCCCTCGTTAGTCAGGTCTGACCATAAGCTAATCACCCTTAACATCCACATCCCACCCCCACCCCCCAGTAAAGAAACCACCATAAAAAACTTCTCTAAAGCCAACTTCATGCTACTCAAGTCAGAAGTAACAAACTTCATGACACCCATGCAGACGGGAACTGAAAGTTCAACTGCATCCTAGACTATGGCACTGTCTACGAGCACAACCACTCATCCCCGAATCGTGCCATCCCAAATAGAACCAAAATGCTCTCATCCAAAAATAGGAAGCCAATCTGGTGGTCCCTGTCATAAACAAACTTTACAACAAAAGGAAGAAACTTTTGCAGAAAAGAGGAAAATCCCAGGATGCAAAAACTCCTTACTAGCCTCAGTAAGAAACTGAGATGCCTCATAAAATCCTCCAAAGCTAGTTACGAAAATAAAATTGCCAAAGATTCCAAAGACAACCACAAAGCATTCTATAATTATGTCAAGAATCTAAATGGCAATGCTCAGATCTGCTCTGAGCTAAAACAGAATGGCATTAAATATACTGATCCAAGGATATTGCCAATATCCTGGCAGATCGATTCAGTGCCAACTTCACCCCCCTCTCTCCCCCTAAATGGCCCATCTCAATACCGGAAGATTGCCAAATTCCAGTAATAACGGCCACACAGGTACAAAACGCACTCTCTAAAGCCAAGATTACAGCATCCATGGGACCAGATGACATCCCGGGCTGTGTACTACATGAACTACAATATGAACTGGCACCTTACCTAAGTGTCATGTTTAATCATAGCCTCACCTCAGGTTTCGTGCCCACTGAGTGGCGCAGAGCTAGTTATCCCAATCCACAAGGGGGGATCCACCTTGGATCCCGGAAACTACCGTCCCATCAGTCTGACAAGCCTTATCTGCATGGCCATGGAGCGTATTATCATGGAACTTATAAACAAAGACATTGGCAACCTTCAAACACTGGACCCCACCCAGTTTGGGTTTGTGAAGGGCCGATCTTGTCTCCTGAACCTGATTCACTTCTTTGAATCAGTCTCCAGAGCCATGGACAAGGGTAAGGTGGTCCACACAGCCTATCTAGACCTTGCCAAGGCCTCTGACACCATCCCCCACTCTGGAATCATAGATAAACTTACTAAGTTGGGCATTAATCCCTATGTCACCCAATGGGTTGCTAAATGGCTTACTGATAGAACCCACACTGTAAAAGTGGCCGACTCCAAATCCAGCTCCAGACAAGTGACAAGTGGAGTACCTCAGAGTTCAGTCCTGGGGCCACTCTTGTTTGGCATCTACTTCTCTGAAGTACAGGTCAACACTAAGGGACTCTGGCTAACAAAGTTTGCAGATGACAAAATAAATAAAAACTGAGAACAGTCCACCAAATAAAAATACCAACACGGCCTCCTGTCTCAGAAGCAAAATAGTAAGCACCAGCACGAACACCAATAGGTTCCAAAATACAAAAGGTTTATTCCAATAGTTTGAACAGTTAAGCGCTTTCATCCACTAGGGACTTCATCAGAACACATAGTAAAAACTGTTACTCCATTAAATACATTCAAAATCATCACATGTCATTCATTCATTAGTAATTTAAAGTGCTAGTGCTAAAAAACAACAAATGCCTTCCATTGTTACATCAATAATAAAAACTACTGTCACTATTTAGTAACAACCATTGAAGTCAGCCTTAATATAATTATTAGTTCATTTAAAATACAATTAAAATACATTTAATATACATCAAAAATGACTGAACAGTACAGCCCTTACCTACAATTGTCTAAAATTGGTTTGATGGAAACGTATTCATTAATACCAGGATATATGGAGGCATTTAATTTGACCTGCCACCTAACTTCCTTGTCACTCACCATTTTTTTAATGTCTCCACCCCTTGCATTAGATCTAACAACCTCCAAAATCCCAAATGTGAAATTGGAACACTCCTTACTGAATTTGATATGTTTCCATAAAGCATTATTCTCATCCTGTTTTTTAATGCTATATTGATGGTCATAAATCCTATTACGTAACCACCTGATAGTTTTTCCTACGTAAAAACAGGGGCAATGAGTGCAGACAGCCAAATAAATCAAATTTTTGGACCTACAGTTCCCCTTTTGAAAATTTATTTTAGATTTATTGTAGTTCTGTAGGGTTACTTCTTGTACTCCAGTTATGTATTGGCACTGTTGACAGGTGCCACATTTGGTTGTGCCCCTACTCTTGTCCATCTTGGTGTATTTCTTCTCTAATAGAAACTTCATATTGGGCCCATTCCTATGTACAAATAGTGGCTCATTCCCCACAATGTCCCAAATCCTTTTGTCTGCTTTAAATACGTTCCAATTCCTCAAAATAATATTTTTTATATATTTACTGTGAGATCCATATTGTAAAATACAGGCTTTCCCATATTTATTCACCATATCAGTGCCACTGCTTGTAATATTCTTCTGTGATGCACCAATTGCACACCCCCCACCCAGCAGGGGTTTGAACCTAATGCCCCATTGTCGCCGAACATATGTCCTAAGATCATCAATCATACCAATAGGATATCCACATTCATAAAAAAATGTACCTATTTTCCCAAGTTCAATGTCCAAGTCCCTTATATCAGAAGTCATCCTTGCTGCTCTAATAAACTGCCCTTTTACTATGTTTCTTTTCTGGGCCCAAGGATGACTACTGTTGAAATGTAAGTAGGAGTTGCTGAAGGTAGGTTTTCTGAAAATGTTGGACTTAAATTTACCATCCTGTAGTGTAATCAACACGTCCAGATAGGAAATACTTTTTTTGTCCATGTTGATGGTGAATTTCAAATACTCACTACATGAATTGATATAGCTAAAGAAGTGGTCTAGCTCCCCCCTACTTCCCTTCCAAACAAGAAAGATATCATCTAAAAAGCGATAGTAACAAGCTATATGATCCATCCACTGGGAACCAAGGATATATTCTTTTTCCCAATTAAACAGTACGAGGTTTGCATATATGGGGGCACAGGCTGCCCCCATCGCTACCCCTTTAGATTGTCTGTAGTATTCTCCCTCATAATATATGTAATTATGGGTGAGTACTACTTCCATAAAATCCATTATTAATAGTGTCCTGTCCCAGGACACCTGTCCTAGCTCCTGTATACTCTCCTGGAACCTTCTCATCCCTTCCTCATGGGGTATGCTGGAAAAGAGGTCAATTACATCGATGGTAACCATCCATTCAGCTCCCTCGGATATGTGTGGTACCAATCTACCCAAAAAGTCCCAGGAATCAAAGACTAAATGGGTAATTCTTCCCAGGCTCGGTTTTAACCATTTGTCAACAACTTTCCCAAAGGGAAATGTTTTAGAAAAACTCCCTGATATTATTGGTCTGAAAGGCGGATCAACAAGGTCCTTGTGGACCTTAGGAATACCCACAATGGTACCTATAATAGGCTGTTCCACTTTCAAAAACCGAACCAAGTCAACATCAATACTCCCTTCTAGTAGGAGATCATTCAGCAATGAATCCACTTTACAATATCCTCTGTTCACTTCATTTAACGAGGATACCTCATATTTTCCTGAGTTGAGTAATATACTGTTCATCTTATTGGTATATTTTTGGGAGGGGTATAACACCACCCCACCCCCCTTATCCGGTTTCATAATCCGGATGTTAGAATTCCCTTGCAAACTTTTTAACACTTTGTACTCATCCTTAGAAATATTGTGTTCAAAGTTGTTATAATTAGATCCATTGCGTTTGATAAACCTATATATGTCACCAACCACTAGTTTCTCATAGGTGTCAAGTAGGGAGTTCAATGGGGGAGTGTAAGAACTTCTTATTTTAAATTCTTTGTCGTTTACAAACTTGGAGCCACCAAACTTTACACCTAGATTGAGTTTCCTGATATATTTTTTTACATCCAAAATGTTTTCAACTACATTCAATCCACCATGTGGAATGTATTTCATCCCTTTAGACAGCAAAGTGAAATGTTCTTTTGTAATTATCTCATCAGTATAGTTGTAAATGTTGAAATTATCAAAAGAACTTGTTACCTTGTTAATCCTAATAATTTCCGTTTTCATTTCTATTGCGTTCTCGTGACGGACAAGTAAACTGCGAGTCCCTACCTTGTCGCCCTCCCTCCTAGAAACTCTCCCTTTGCATTTTGATGGCCTCTCAAATTTCTCAGATGACTGCAAACTGAGAGCCATTATTGAATCCCCAAATGATGTGGATACTCTACAAAAGGGCCTTACAGAAACAGATGCTTGCTGCCAGAGCCATGGGCTCAAGCTCAATGCCAAGAAATGTATTGTTATCCCCTTTGGGAAAAAACATGTATCCATGAATTACCATATAGGTGGCAGTACACTAAACACAGAAAGTGTGATAAGAGACTTAGGGACACAGGTGGACAGTGGTCTCACCTTCGATAACCACATCGCCACAACAGTCAGGAAATCCTTCTATGTGGCACACCTCATCACGAAGGGCTTTTCATCCAGAAAAAAGGAGGTCATTATCCACTGTACTCATCTCTCATTAGACCCATTATAGAATACAATGCCCCATTTGGTATGTACCTCTCAAGACATCTGCAACAACTGGAAAGGCCTCAGAAATACCTCACTAAAAGAATCACAGGCCTAAAGCAGATGCCCTATGCTGACCGCCTTAAAAACTCCAGCTATACTCTGTCGCATATCGTCTACTCAGGCGATCTCTGCTTAACATACAAGGCCATGTCAAACCCAGAGCTGTTGGACATGCTACATAAAAATCCCAATCCCTCAGAGCTACACGCTCCAGGGATCTAAACCTTGTCATCACAATAAACAAAACATGTTGGAGGGATAGATTCCTGACCCAGAGACTCCCCAGACTCTGGAATAGATTGCCCATACATGTCAAGCAGAGTGCCTCTTTGGACCTCTTCAAGAGGAACCTTGACGATTGGATGGGAGAAAGGAAATTCACCCCAGGGATCACGTCAGTCGCCCTGCTAGACAGGGGTCCAGGAAAGTAAATAATGTGGGAAGAAATATTCAGGGAATTGTTTATGGCTAGGCTTGTATAGGCCCTAGGGCTGATAGCCTAGTACTAACCTATGAACCTATGTCATTTTGCCTTAAGGGCTGTGATTGCGTGGCATACTGGTTTTGTGAAGTATGTGTTTTATGGTTTGTGCTGGGCGGGGTGGAGGTTGCTTGGATGTCTGCTTTGGAGGTCTCGGTTGATTTTGCAGATTTTTATTTAGAGCCTCTGAGTATGTTTTCGTGTATTTATGTGTGTTTTTTGCCAGAGGTGGTTTAATAGGTTTACGTGAGACTGGTGGTGTGGTGCAAGTAATTCCCTTCTCCTCGACTGTCTGATCCAGTCTTGGGTTGAGAGAGCTTAGTCTCCAGTTTGGCTGTATAATTGCATCTCTTGCATGTATTAGTGTTTGGTGGTAGGAGGAGAGGGTTGTGTATGTACATGTGGCAGTTGTAACATTGCCTCAAAATGCCCAGATTCACCAGTTGGACTGGAGAGTACACCTGAAACTGCCCTTTGGACATGCCTGGATAGGTACAGTGTACTCATAGCCGGCCTTAGGCATAGGCCAACTAGGCGGTCGCCTAGGGCACCGCTCTTGCAGGGGCGCTTTTTCAGTGTTTATTTAATGTAGGTAGACCAGGATAGGGGCACTGGGTGGTGTGGTGGGGGGCGTCGTGGAGCCCTTTTGCCTAGGGCACCAGTTGACCTAAGGCCACTCCTGAGTGTACTGTTTTACTGATTGGTTGGTAAGGTCAAATAGAGAGCCTTTTCCTTCTGTACAGTATAGTGGGGGTCTAGTGCTAGGGTTTATTAGTGCTTGCTGTGAGTTTTGAGCAAGAGCCAGGCTGAGAAATGAATGGTTTGAGCGCTTAAGTTGAAAGTTTGTCTAGTTCGAAGGAAAGAATTGAAGAGGAGACTTTGTGGAGCCGGGAATAGTTATACCCTAGCTACCCGGCCTGCAAAACCCTGCAAATGTGGTTTTTATAGCAGGGAAATGAAAGAGAGAGAAATTAGCCCAAAATGGCCAATAAACTACTAATGTCTGGGCTGAAACCACTCCTCCAGGGACATATAGGCTACTCAAAGCTCCCCTCTCTCACAGGAGAACAGAGAAAACTTCCTCCTATCCAAGTAAGGTACGAGTAAACACAAACTTTTAACACAGCCCTGAGTTCAGCACTAAGCTGAAAACTGGACTATACTAACTTAGAAAGGTGGGAAGCAAATATATATATATATATATATATATTTTTTTTTTTTTTTTTTCTTTGTATCTGCTTTATTGTCTGAAAAAAAAATCTGACATCTTTTTCTTTTTCCTTGTCCAGCATATTCCAGAAACCTGTTTTATATACCAGTTTTAGGCACTTAAGAGGTTGAAGAGTTAAAATACCCAGCTGTTGTAGCTCAGTGCAAGTAGTAGGCCCCAGATACTTTGCAGACTACAAGACATCCAACCAGCAACTTGTAAATGTCTCCTGTTTAATTTCTAGTAACTTCTGTGTACTGTAAGTTATTGTACCTTCAACTGGAAGTGCAGAAACTTATTTTTTGTATGCAGAAGAAGACAAAATATGCATGTCTCTAGAATGAGCTGACACAGCTGCAGCCATACAGGGCGCCTCCATTTTTTTTTAGCCTAGTAACCTCCTATGATGAACTTGAGGTGGTGCAAGAAAGTCGTTATGAAAATGCAGAAAATGATAGTAGTAGTGATAGGAAGCAGATAAGGGAGCCACTGCCGAAGAAAATCATAAGGTGAATTACTGAGCACTAAAAATACTGTGTTATCCAGTACTGCAGGTTTCATATTTAAGAAGTGAATTATTTTTGTTTGCAAGGAGGTTGAAGTAGGTGAAAATGGTATGATAGTACATCATTTGAGAATAAATTTAACATATAAGACCAAAAGAAAAAAATAATTAAGGGAAAAGGTAAATTTTCTGTGGCATCTAGGTATTAATTAGTTTAAAAACAAATGTAATGATGAGTATGTTTGGTGCAGAATGATAAAAGCTGATGTGATATGTCTATTAGATACGTTTCTTATAGATCAACAGCCAAAACACTGCTTCTCCTTGGGGAGTGGAAATTAATTGCAGTATGGGTCATGATGTTAGGTGAGGCTTTACTTAGGAGCCATGTTATTTATTAATTTTACTTTTTTTTTTTTTTCTCCATTTATTTACTAGCAAAGTTCAGCTGGGCATTGAAGCCCTTTTCAACAGCGGCCCAGAGCAAAAAGCTCCAGCATTACAGTAATACAAAAAAACCGAGTCATAAAGTCAGAAATATAAAATAATACATGAAAGAGAATCATAAGTATGTACATCTGTGGGACTTGTGGATGGTAACTTGTACATTTTGATTGTATTTACCTGTTGAGCAAGTCAGATGACTGTAGGAGGTGAACAGAATGTAAGGATATGTTGCATGTCGAATAAGGAGAGTTGAGGTTTGTAGTTCTTAAAGCTTATCCAGCTGTTAAGGATAGAGCAAAATTGTGGGAAAATAATTATGCTAATTGTCATTAATATAGGTTTATTTATAGAGGACTTTAGCTATGATGTTAGGCCATGGAAGAGGAAGAGTTTGGCTGTTAAACGATATAGAAAAGAACTGCATAAGTTCCAGTTGGGGGTTACTTACTTTTAAAAGAGCCAATCTGAGAACAGAAGGTTATTTCTTATTATTCCAGAACTTCAAAGGAGGTTGATAGGGAATATATGGTGTCTTCTCAGATCATGTGGCAATATGGTCTTAGTTTTTTTTGGGGAAAAGAGTTTTTTTAAGGAAGGGAGAGATTTAAGTAGTTTAACTTTTTAACTTAGTTGGAATGTACAGTTGGTAGATGCAGAAAATATTTTTTGATCATAGTGGTGTTTGACAATATTATTCATGGAAGTTCTGAGTTCAGTATAAAATAAGGGTTTATATGGGAATTGAAAAAATGCAACATGGAATTATAGTGGGAAGGAGTAGTACTGAGACATTGTGTGATAAGGTGGTAAGCACATGGGGTTGGAAAGTAGTACTGAGAGAAATTGTATGGTAAGGTGGTTAGTACATGGGAGGTGGTCTGAAATAAAGAAAGGTTTGTGAAATGAATAAGTTTAAGATTAACCTGATGAGGAAAAGGTGAAAAGGAAGAGTCTTTTTTTAGGCAACACTGTTAAAGAGAACAAGTAAGGAGAAAGAGAGAAATTATGGAAGTAGTGACTGATTATGTAGTTGGAATGTTTAGTTGTCGAAAGTTATTCTGCTGTTATATGGAGTATGAAAAAAATCTACTCACAGAAAATAGAAATGTTAGAGAAAGATTTCTGTGTAGGAGCTAGGTTCATAGATTATTAGGCTAACGGCCAGGGTGCCTTTCTAAGCCTAGCCATGTTTTCCAGAAAGAATAATGATCTGTATCCAAATAGGACATTGAGAGCCAGGCATTTATAAGCTACCTCTGTACATAAGGGACTTGAGTGCCAGGCCCGGTGTAAAGTTCTTTTTCCCGATCCAGTGGGGACATGTCGTGACTAAGGCAAGAAATACTCTCTCCTCCATCCTTCCATCTGCAGTCCCTTTTCCCCAATTTTTGCACATGGGGTTGGGGTGTTACTTTTCAACAGTGGCAATTATCTGTAGTCATTCACACCACTTGTTGGCTAGTCTACATTGAGATATAATTAAGTACTGGTTTTATATAAAGTTGGGAGTAGAGGTGAAGTGGTGTCTTTTAAAAGTGATCAAGAAATTCTTAAGTGAAGGGTTGCATGATAACTGTTTTCCATTTATTTTCTGTTTATTAACCAGTAGGTGAACTTGTCCAAAGACCCTTTTCTGCAATGACCTGTACAAAAAGGCTAACATACAAGCAAAAATTAGATTTAGAGGAAATTCAAATGTGCAAGATTATATACCTTGCTTGGTACGGAAAAATAAGACTATGTTCTGATTTTACTTTATGCTAGATATATACGGTTAGATAATGAATGACAACACACTTGTACAATGTATGGAAATAGTAAGGAGCAAGGGCAGTGATAAGTTAAGAATATATGAATTGGTGGTAATTTGTTAGCCATGGTCTCTAAAGCATGTGCAGTCTATTTCACTACAAACATCTTCTGACAGTGCTACATTGAAATGATGCAGGGAATTTTGTGGCTTGATTTCAGGAGGGTGCTTATTCCACAGAACTGGAGCAAGTCCAGAAAGAGACAGTTTTTCAGCAGTTTTAAAAGGGGGCTGGCTAAGTAATTTGGTGGTTTTGTTGCTGCTTCTCAAAGAATGTGTATTTTCTCTGATGGGTAGATTTCTTTTTAGAGTTGGGCAGTAGCTCTCTTCTAGGTTCTTGTACAGTAAGGTGGAAAGCAGATATGTGGATCTTTGTGTCACCAAACCTGATGTCCCCACAGGAGTTTAAAAAAAAAAAAAAAAACATTTCTCCAAAGCAAACTATTGCCTTCTAAGTGATGGTATAAAAGTTTCAAAGCCCCTGCCAACGTAGCCAACAATGACTCCTCTGCAGAAGAATACACAGATGCCCTATATAGCCACTTAAATGCATTGACTCGCCTGTACCTAACAGGAACAAAACCAGGTCTTCTCAAAAAAAACAAGCCACCTTGGTGGAGTCGGAAAGTAAGTATAATTAAGCTATACAACAAAGGAAAGAAACTGATATCTAAGAACAAGAAGGAACTTACTCAGCAGAGGAAGAATACCCTCCACAGCTTGAACAAGCAGATGCGATATCTTGTTTAGACTCGCAGGTAGCCTTAGAGGACTTCATTAGCATCCCTAACTAAAGACGATCAAATGGCATTCTTTAGCTACGTCTGAAACCTAAAAGGGAATGGCTAGCTGTGTGTCGAATTTAGTGGACCGTACCATTTACACTGTACTTGAGGAAATTACCAACCTGCTAGCCAACAGATTTGGCAATAACTTCACCCCCCCCCACCACCACCACCAGATATGCCCCCCAAAGCATTCCTGACACCAGTCCTCTACAGAGTATCTCCAAGAAACAGGTCATGCAGGCACTCTTCAAGGCTAAAAACATGACCTCTGTGGAACCAGGTAAGATCCCGGGCTGCTTAATCTGTCTGTCTTTCGGCTTTTCCCGGTTAGGGGTCACCACAGTGGAATTCCGGTCCGCTAATGATTGGTAGTTGATCTTTACGTACCGAGTTACCAGCTCTGATGCACAACCTTCAATGAAGGTACGCCCATTCACGCATGTCTCCACGCAGAAGACGCTCAAGCTGAGACTCGAACTGGACAGCGTCTTACTGTGAGGCGACAACGCTACCGCAGCACCACCATAAACAATCTAAAACAAGATATAGCGGAGCTACTCAGCACTCTCTTTAACCATAGGCTGAGAACTGGCTTTGTCCTGGCAGAGTGGAGAATAGCAACAGTAATCCCCTTGCACAAAAGGGGGTCAATCAGCTGACTCTGGGAACTATCGACCCATAAGCCTAAAGGAATCATTGTGGACCTTATCCACAAGGGAATAGGTGACCTTCAAGCCCTTGACCCAGCCCAATTTGGTTTCATCAAGGGTAGATCTTGCTTATTAAACCTAGGAGACTTCTTTGAGAATGTCCCCAAAGCCCTGGAAGAGGGCAAAACAGAACATACCGCCTATTTTGATATAGCCAAGGCCTGTGACACAGTCCCCCATTCAGGTATCATACAGAAACTCTCCTAGCTGGGGATTAACCTATACATTTCTAGATGGGTAGCAAACTGTCTAACCAACAGAATGCACACTGTCAAAGTTGGGGGGTCCACCTCCACCAGTAGACCAGTTACCAGTGGGGGGGTACCACAAGTCTCTGTGCTGGGTTCTCTTCTGTTTGCAATCTATTTCTGTGAAGTCCCGATGAAGGTAGATGGCCTGTGGCTTACCAAGTTTGAAGATGACTGTAAACTAGGCACAGTCATAGCCCCCCCCCCCCATGATGTTACAGAAAGGGCTGACACAGGCAAATGATTGGTGCCAAACTCTCTGACTAAAACGTAACGCAAAAAAATGCCTCAGTGTCCCCATTGGCAAAGAAATCACACCTGCTAATTATGATATAGCTAGCACCCATATAACTCAAACTCAGTGGTGCGGGACGTGGGAACACAGGTCATCAGTCTAAACTTCGATCACCATGTGTCCATAGTAAGAAAAGCATTCTACATTGCACATCTCATAAATGAGGGCATTACATGCAAGACCAGGGTGGTTATAGCTCCGCTGTACTCACCCTTATCAGACTACTAATTGAGTACAGTGTTCCCTTCTGTATGTACCTCACCATACACCTGCAGCAACTGGAGACCACAGTGGTTTCTAACAAAGAGAATCCAGGGCCTCCAAAACATGAAAGACTGAAACCCTGTCACTATACTCTGCATCATACAGGCTGCGGAGATGCGACCTGTGCCTGACCTACAGAGCAGTCTCATACCCTGCCTAATGGAAATGCTGCACATCCGCAAATTAAATGGGACAAGAGTAACTTGCTCTAGCGATCTCAGCCTAGCTTCTGACATTAACAAAACATGCTGGAGAGACAGATGCATCTCCCAGTGATTGCTGCTACTCTGGAATAAGCTCCCTCTCCATGTGAAGCAGAGCGCCTCAGTGACCCTATTCAACCACATCACAGAGTTGCTCTGCTAACAATGGCCATCTAACTATGGTTAATAAGGGTGCTCTGGTTGTTAAATAGCTAGGCTTGCAAAGGCCTTAGGGCCATTAGCCTAGTAACCGCCTATGAACCATAATCCAGTAAAGAACTTGAACATGGATTGCAGTGATGTGATTTGAGTATACTAGAAAAGCAAATCTGGTAATTTTGTTTTCAGTTATTAATAATCTTTTGGTATTCTAGGCAAAATGGAAGATGAGTAATAGCAAACCATTTTCTAAATTTGAAAGAATATTTGTGGCTATGGATTTGCGGACAACAGGAGAGAATAGGTGAGAGTTTGTGTAACCGAGCTTTAGCTGTGAGAGAAATGTATTAATAACATTGGCGTTATGAGTAGTGAAGGTGAGAGGATAGATCTAGGGATATGCCCAGGTATTTGTACTCAGTATCATAAGGAAATAGCATTTCCCTAAAATCTTTAAAGATAATTTTTAAGGCTTAGAGGTTTTATCTCCTGCCTTCTTAAAGAAGGAAGATTGAGGCGTGGCGTGATTAGAGGAAGTGCTTTTCAAATTCTGTAGCAAGGTTTTGGTTTCTTTAATAGAAGCAGCTGCATATTTGACCAAATGATGTATTGTCGTGCATGCTTGGTTTGTAAGGGTAGGTTATTCACATTAGAGAGATGGGAAGGTATTGGTGATATCCTTGATGGAAGATATTATGAAGTCTTTTTATGTTTCGGATGCATGATTCCTTATTTGAGTAGAGGCCATGAAGATAGTGAGAATCGTTGTTGGACAGTCTAGTTAGATTTTTATTTTCTTTCTAAACTGCTTTGGCTGTTAAGTGGAAGATGTGTTTTTGTCTTGGGTGCATTGCTTTTGCTGTGCTAATTGCTAGCATTGCTTGCTTTCTGAATTCCAGTTGTGTGTTGCGCTGAGTTATATACCTTGTTGGTGTAAGGGTGTTTTTTGTGGATACAAGACTGAAAAGTGTAAATTACTGAACCAGAGGACATTGCCTGTTTGTAATATTGATTGTAAAATTAAGATTTTTTTCAGAAGGAGTTTGAGGCTGTTTTGGGAGAAGCTGCACATGAAAAGAGGTACATGGTATTAAAGGTAATTGTAAGAATTTGCTTATGCTGAAAAAGAATGTAATACATGGAAGGGAAATCTATTGCTTGTGGTACAATAAAAGCTTTTGATAGTATCAATAATCAGTTATGGAATATTTTATTAGAGTATGGGATAAGCAGTAAAGTTATTTGAGTATTTGAACATACACGGGCTAACATATAGGTGAATGGTTACTTGAGTAAAGGAGGGAAAATGTTTATCTGAAGGTATGGGAGATGCTTGTATAAAGTTTCAGAATAAAAGTGTACTTCCCATAGTTTTAAATTATGCAAATGGTTTTGTTGTAATGACCAAAAAGGTATGAGTAGTTATAGTTCTTAAGATTTTGGTAGATATGTTAATGAAACAGCAATTAACATTAAGTAATAAGAGTAAGAATTTTAAGGTAAAATGTTTATATAATCCATTTGGCATTTTTCGGGTACGTTAGGGTATTTAGAGGGGATTGTTTGGTTCTGTTTACTAAATAGAATTGTATGATGTTTAGTGGTGCTTTTGATGATCAGTGTCAAAATCAATTTAAAGTAGTTGTATAAAAAAGTGTGGTCTAGTTTTAGTGTTTCCAGTTGTTACTATATTCACAACTTATAGTACAGTTAGTTTAGACTTTGATTTCCATTTCCTAGTAACTTTGTTTTTGGCAGCCATCATAATTAGACTCAATAAGGCCTTACTGTGTCTAGGCAATTCTGATTTTGTATCATAGCTCAAAACATAATTTCCTTAGTCCTACCAATTTTTCTCGCCCAGTATATCTGATGGAGTAGTCTACATGGAATTTTTAAAGTCTGCCAACTCATGACATTCCCAGAAAATATGTTCACAGTTGCCTCTTTCTTCCACATCACACCTCCAACATTTGCTGTCTACCTGAGGAAAAATTCTTTGAAGTCTACTTGCCCTATAAAAATGTCTTTGTAAACACTTCCAAACAAAGATCGTAAATCTTCTAAGACTTGATTGCATGTTTGGGAGACATACATATATCCTCCCATGGATTCTTATAGGTTCATAGGTAGGTACTAGGCTATCGGCCCAAGGGCCTACGTAAGCCTAGCCAGCAAGGTTCCATGGCTTACGCCACTCAAGAAAGTTATTTTCCTCTGCCACTGTTGTGCAGAGACACAGAAGTGATCCCCGGGGTGTATTTCCTATTTCCCATCCACTCATCAAGATTTTTCTTGAAGAGTGCTAATGAAGAACTTTGTTTGACATAGACGGGTAGCTTGTTCCAGAGTATAGGAAGTTTCTGGGACAGGAATCTGTCCCTCCAGCATGTCCTGTTTATTGTGGTGACAAGGTTTAGGTCCCTAGAGCGTGTAGCTCGGAGGGGTTGGGATTTCTTTAGGTGTAGCATGTCCAACAGCTCTGGGTTTGACATAGCTTTATATGTTGGGCAGATATCACCTCGGAGTAGGCGATATGCTACGGAGTAAAGCTGGGTTTTTTTCAGGCGGTCAGTGTAGGGCATTTGTTTGAGGCCAGTAATCATCTTTGTGAGGTACTTCTATGGATTGTGAATTTGTGAATTACTTATCCAATCTCTATTCCCAATCCTTTCTAACCTTCTCTGATTCTTATAGTTATGCAGCGTTTTATATGCTGTACTAATTATTCCTTTTTTAACAGCAGCTTTGGTTTTAGATTCTACTAAAAACTCTACCAGTGCTGGTCTTTCGCTTATAATCCCCCTATTTCTCTCTCTTTGCCTGTACTCTGATATCAATCCTTGATAGGGAAGGCAATCTCTACCCTGCAGTCTAAATTCTTGGCCTCTTCCCATTCTGTTTCATTTCCCCCTCTAATTATTTGCCCCCAATACCTCGGTGCTTTGATCAGTTTTCTCCAATAAATTCTAGCCCCTTCTTCCCTATGGTCTGTATCCCTAATTACAGTCATCCCTGTTGACAAAATCTTCTTTCTCCTTTCCCTTGTTGGCTTAGTTCTTGGAATACTTTCTGCTATTTTATGATTCACATGTGTCCCTCTTAGACAGGGGCAATAGGTGCTGATCGTGGAAATGAGGGTAAGAACTTGGCTAGGCTTGTAAGGGCCCTAGGACCATTAGCCTAGTAACTTCCTATGGCCTTTATTTGCACAATGTTTTGAATCATGAAGGTAATAACATTTGAGAGTGTTGGGAGCCATATTCATCTGGAATTAGTGTGTTTTGTTCATTTTTTTTGTAAACAAAACTGGAAATGAGGTGTTGGTAAAAGGGAGTTTTAGGAATGCTGTAGGCATTTAACTCATTGGGAATTGTACTTTGCAGAAATTAGTATAAAGAGAAAAGCATGGTATGAAATTATTATGGAAAATATTGTATTGATCAATGGGTTTGGAGTTACTTAGAAAAGTGTGTGATTAGAGAAAGACGGAATAGGTTTGAGTATCTGGGAGTGATAATGTTTTTAGGCTGACTTTCAGACATGTAAGAAAATGTAGAAATTGTAAAATATTTTTTGATTGTTGGAGGGCAAAAAAATTGGGGGTCAGTACTAAAACATGGGGAGATTATGAAGTAGTAATCAAACATAAACTTCACAATACAGATCAACTCCACATGGCCCAACAAAGCAGTCACCAGTTACAGAATGTAATATGTTTAATAAGGTGAAACATCTGTAACATAAAGTAATTAGACTTTAGCACTTTTGTCCAAACTTCAACCTTATTGCTTCAGAATTAACAGGAGGTCTTACTTGTCAAAAATAACGTGGCATAGTGGCTTGGAAGGGTGTCCGTGAAGCAGTCATTTGACTTGTAATTATATTATTAAAATTGCATTCATGCTAGCAACAAGGAAGTAAATCATGAAATAGGATTTATTAATATGAATATGATATATGGGGAATAGCAGATTAAATATCTAAACTCAGGCTAGGTAAAATTATGTTTACAACTGTGTGGTTTATTTAGAAAGCTCAGTGAAGAGTTATGTAATGAAGAATTGGTTTGCACAAAAAAAATGTAAGTTTTTGCTGTGGAGCAAAAGATAGGGGGCTGAAAAGTGTAGTTATTTTATATATTTAACACGTTTAAGAATGCAAATATGATTCACTTTGCATATATGTGTGCAAAACAATGTTTATATGGTGATTTTAATAAATGCCTCCAACTGTTTGGTAAGTGTAGTGGGATCTTTCTTGTTCGTCTGAACTAGCACCATCTCAAGAAGATGGGATCTCTGTTTAATATCTCATCTGGAGGATGACATTCTCAGGATTGCAGTCATCCCCCTTATATAACAGTGCAATGTCAGTACTAGAAAATTAATCCACTGTGCTTTTCAGTGATTTGCTACATTATATTGAAGTCTGTTTAGACATGTAGCTGCTAATAGGAAGCAAATAATGCATGGAGCCCTTGAAAGATATGTTGGCAACATATACCACTGTCTTATCAGGGAACTGACTGTCAGATTATTGCAGTTTTTAAGCTAGGTATAGAGGCCTGCTGACATACTAATGTACTGTGATTGATGGACAGGTGAAAGAAATTAGGAACTAAACTGTTTTTATTTTTTTGCTGGTGTAGTGGCAAATACACATTCATTACAGAGAGAGAACTTCAAGGGCCTGCACTTGTATGCAGTCTTATCTAGACAACATTTGACTTGAACAGATTTAAAGAAGCAGTAAATTTTTCTGTTTTGAATAGCAAGCTTAGTTTACAGAAACAATTACAAACTAGCCTTTGCTTAAAGAAAATAAAAAGCAAGTTATTGAAAAGTCATCATTTTAAGTAACTCCTCTAAATGTTGCAATATGTTTTCCTTAACACCATGCCTTCTTCTGAAAGCAGAGGGACTCTTGACATAGAAATTAAACTTTAGAAAAGCATCCTGCAGAGGGTAACTCCTGTATTCATATTATCAGAAAATAATGAGGACAGATTTTTCTCACTAAAGGACAGTGGTCCAGAAATAAGCTAAGCTTCTTGGACTGTAAAATGGGTATAGACAGAGTATTTCATTAAAACAGTGAAATTGAAACTCATCAAATAATTTGGCTTCCAAAGCCCTAAGGGTGCTGCTGTGCAGCCGCTTACCTAGCTGTCATTTCGCAAAGGAACTCAGGATTATGCAGATTATCTGTTCCTTCACTCAGCAGCTTTCTGAATATGGAACAAGAAGCAGCATAACCTTACTTTTGATGAATTTGTTTAATGTGCTTAGGTCAGGCCCTGTGTCTAGCATACCTGCGTTTAAATAAAGACTGACCTAAGGAAGTAGCAACATTGCAGTGCTGTAGCAGAAACAGGGTTCTGATCACTGTGTTCCAATAAACTGTAAATAATGTATAGATGTAGTTTGAAGGGGCTGTGTTGTTTTCGCTTACAGCTGTTCAGAAGTTAAACATCTGGTAGAAATTGCCACATTGGTGTGTTGCACTGCTGGGAAGTCCAACAGGATTGTAATTGGTCTTGTAACTGAATGGACTGTTCGGGTTTTTGTAGGTTGAAAATAAGCTCAGTGATCAGCTCTTGAAAAATTCATAACATCTCTGACGAGTCTTTGTGGGCAGACAGCAGAACAATTGCTTTCCAGATATGCAGCTGTGTTTTGTTTTCTGCTGGAAATGCAAGCTGATTCTTACTTGTTTAAGATGGGACTTGATATTTTCGCTTTGAAGTTGTGTTTGGCATGAAATAGTCAATCTCCTTGAGCTGATAAGAAGACGTCCATCTTTGATAACCTGTAGTACTTAATGATGCATGTGTTGGAACCTCCTAGTGGGGGAAAAATACTCAAAGACTAACTTTCCCAGGGTAGCAAGCAAACACCCTGTACTTTGCACCATCTCAGCCTTCGGGCTCACCTTTTCCTGTTTGCTTTGCTAAAGCTTTGGGTGTTGAAGAAACTGATGCAGGCTGTTGTCTGAATTTTTGGACGTTTTCTTGAAAATGGGTTGCAAAGAGTTGCATGTTGAAGTTGAGGACTGAAAAATTGAAGGATAGTAAGAATGTGTGCGTTTGCAAGAAATAGAGAATGTGCTAAGCCTGTGGTTACTGTACCTTGGACTATTCCTCCCTGCTCTGAGATGCAATGACCTCAAAGGGTTAAATAAGTCTCATGGAAGGGGCAAAGTTATGCTTTCCTTCAGAATCACTTCAGTGGTAATACAAAGTTTAAAATTGTTTGTATTTCTTTTGTAGTTGCAACTTTAATTTCTGTTTTGCAATTCTGATAGAGATCCTCACAGTGAGTGTAATTTTTCTGTCTCTAAGCAGTTTTTCTACTTAGATTTCTGTTTAGATCTACTTTCATGAGTATACTACTTTTTGTTTCCTTTCCTGTGGACATGTTTTCTTTGGTGCTATTTTTAGGCTTGTCATTCCTTCTTGTGACATCCTTACCTCTTTGTTCAAAACTCGTATTTGGCAGATCATTTCCACCTGTGAACAGGTACATTTGACATTGATTGTATTGTTTAGGTATGTTACATGAGGTCTGTCCATCTTTTGTTTGTCTGTAGTTTGACGCTGTTAAGTGCATATGCATAAAAGTGCTGGAGAGCTACGTACTTTCCAGGAAACCTTCCACGTTGGAGAAAGAGCATCACTGTCCATGTCCGTCTTCAACCTGTTCTTATCATAGATAAGTCATTTTTAAAAAAGAAGGTTAAGAAGCCAGTGTACATTCTAAATTATACTGAAAGTCCTCCAAATTATCAAGAGAGAGTCTGTGCCCTCCCACATTCCAGTGGTGGAGGATTTGCCTCACCAAGGTAGGCCTGCCCATTATTAGTTTTTAAAAATGTGGGAGATATTTTCGAGGAATTTGTTCCTACCTTTCCCCATGGTTCTAAGGCTCCATCCTCAGTTAGTTACTACTGGTAACTACTATTTCTCTGATGCTGGCGACCTCACAGTGGTGTTAGTGCACTCACCATTCTATTGTCAACTTTCCTAATATTAGTAGGTTCCCTTCCTGATCCTGTAATTTTCAGCACCGACTTCATTGGTAGTGTTTGACATTGGTGACTGCGATGCCACTTTTTCTAAGGTTCTTTTGCTGGTGCTTTCAATGGGCGATTCAAGCATCCCTTACCTAAAGCACCTTCCACCCCCATTTCAGGAACTACCTTAGAGACACTTGTGCAAACCACTGTCCTTCCTGTGTTGAGCCTACCCAGTTGTTCGTTTGAACTGGAGGGTGCCTTATCCCACATTTCCCATGAGATATTCCCTTCTTTCTTTCATTCCCAAGAAACCATCTAAATCTTCTGAGACTGAGTAGCCACTTTCTTCCCCATTAAGGCTTGATAAACTCCTCCCTAAGTGAAAACCTAAGGGTCTCAGTTAGAGGATCTGATGGAAGATTTCAGTGATAGAGGCGGCAGCCCAATTTGCCAAGGTTGGAGAATTTCCCCAAACTGTGCATCAAAAAGGCAATTGGCCCACCAAACATATTTCTTTGTCAGATAAAGCTGCAGATGTCATTGTCCTGCTGAGTATCCTGGCTGGTCTCTCCCCCACTCAACATCCTACAAGGTAACAGCAAAAGCAGTACTTCAGCCCTCATAACCAAGAAAGAGGACCAGATTTTCTATCATCCAAAAAGTGTTTGGCTTGAGCAGAGCCTCTGATATGACAGTTTAGAGGCAGTCGTTCTTGTGGCTTATACTGTTCAGGATCATGCTGTCCATCCCCTTAAAGAGAGTATCGTACTTCAGAAATTCAGGGAGAGTGTCTGCCACCTTGGTCTTTGTGCTGTTTAATTCACATGCAGTACTTCCAGAATAATCTAGCTGATCAGTTACACTGTGCTATTAGAGAGTTGCCAGAGGGCTTCTTGATAGAGGGTAAGACTTTAGCTTCGACTTTCTAGAGTCAGAGCAATTTTGTGGTCCATGTGACCTGTAATGGTGTAAAGAGGGCTGCTTGAAGATCCAACATTGCCATTGACTGGCAATCATAGCTGTACTTGCCCAAGTTTACCAACAAAAGTGAGATTACCTTTTATATTCCTCCTTTGGGGTTCCTTCCTTTTTGGTCCTGAGGATACCAAACGCCTTAAATAAAAGATGCAATTCAAACTCTGATATACATGGAGGTTAGCTTCCCCTTCCCTTGCATTTGTTTTCTGGAAAGTAGAAAAGCTATTTTGTGTGAAATTCCAATGTAACTTGCAGTCACAGCAGCAGGAGGAAAACAAACACTCCCTGACTTCCCACATCATGGTTTTAAGCAACCACCTGGATGCCATAATGTGTCTTGGGGTAGATTGCAGTAGTCCTAGCTCCTTCCTCAACTGATTCCTCCAAGAAGCAGTCTGGCAGGGAGTTTGGCTCCATATCATAGCATGGAGAAAGATCCCAGGGATTTGTGAGTCAGGGACATTATTAATAGAACTTATCAGCCCTCCTATTCATCCCTTTCCAGATTCCATCATTATCTTTGCTAGATGTCCCACCCCATTAAAAATTAGTGGCAAGAAAGGTGGCACAAAACTTCATTACGAAAGAGCCATGGAAGAAGTCTCACCTAACCAGAAACATCCAAGATATTATTCTCAGTTCTTTTTAAACATTTGCTGTAGGTGATGGTCACTGTTGTGACACCTGACCCTATGCCTAAAACAGGGAATAGGGGGTTGATGCCAATGGCATAAACCAAACATTCCAGACTCCTTTTGAGTCTTAGTGGACAACATCTATTTATCTATCTATTTATCTATTTATGTATAAAGAATTCTTGAATGCTCACAGTGCTGACCCCTGATTTTTTTGTCTGCCAAAGGAGACTGAATATGCTGGTTGACCCCCAGATAAAGATCACAGAGGGAACATTTAGGTTTCTATGCTTCTAAGTGTGAGCTAGTCACTATTGGTTTTGGATGCTTCTTTGTGGACTTGCCTACTTTCTCAGGGTATTTGACAAATGCATGTTTGTATTGGCAGCCAACATTGTAGTATGGGGGGGAATTGGAGTTTCTCCATTAGGGTGACTGGCTTCTTGCCACGCAGGCAGAAGAAACTGTCCTGTGGGGGTGTATATGCTGTATTTGTTTTACTGTCTTATCACAGTCAGCTACCTCTCAACACTTCCTGTGCAAGTGTTTATGTTCATTGAATGTTTTCTGAACACAAGGATCTGTAATGCCTTTTTAACCAAGGGCAGGTACATCTCCCTGATATCTGTGATGATCACTGTGACTGCTGCTGTCTAGTCTTTTGACTGTATGGCTTGTATCCATAGGTTATAACAACCTGCCTACTTCACAAAACTCTTGTCTGCCTCCCCCAACTACATTCTGGCTGCTGATTGGACAGCCACTTGGAAGAAATTAGCAGTCAGAGTGTAGAAATCTTTGGCATTTCATGCTGCCTTGAAAGGAAGCAGCTATGAGTCTTCACAGGTGCATTAACTGACCATCAGGCTTCATTTCTGTCAGGTAAGTTCCCACAGGGGAACCCTTCTACACAGACATCGTTGCCGTTTTAAGAAAATATTGATGTGAAGTTGTTCTATCTCGCCTTCATTCTTACTGATGGGTTCGGAGCCTATCCGTTGGCTCCGAGTCAGCCTAATTGCAAAGCTCAAGGTCTCCAAACAGCTCAAGCCGAAACCCTATCCCATGATGCTCCTCTACTTCCCTCAGATCTAGATTGCCGCTGCAACAGATCGAGCATGTTCCTTCAGCTCAGGCGGTTTTTTGAAAGCCAGCCAAGTAAAAGTTTCTTTTTGGGTTTTCTTCATATTCTCCTTGAAGAATTTTGTCTCCTTAGTCGAAGTTAGGCTATTATTTCCTGTACCTTCGTTTTGGGGAGAGTTTAAAGTTAATTAAACATTTTCCGTTGTTGGCGTTAGGCCGTGTGTTGTTTTTGCGCCGGTTTAGGCATCATTATACCCTATCCCCTCATAGCAGAGTTTAGGCTTTAGCTTATAGCCAGGTTGGGCTTTATTTTCTTTTGATAGCAGATTGCTAAAATAGTGAAGTAGCCTCTTTTCTCGGGGCTTTATCTCTCATTTCATAGCTGATGCTAGGCTTTATTTTAGTTAGTGATAGGTTTGTGTTCAGATTGTTCTTATAGCCAAGTTAAGCTCTGAATATTTTTTGGATTGTGATTATTCTGACTTGTGAATTATTACTATGTCTGAAAAGGTGAAGTCGGGCTTCAAAAAATGCCCTAAGTGTAGCCAGAAGATCTCTCTCTCAGATGGTCACACCATCTGTGTTTATTGTTTAGGCGAAGTCCACCTTCAGGAAGTTTGTGCAGTGTGCCATGGGTTTAGTACTAGGGTTTTGGTAGAAAGGAAAGGAAGCTAGTGGAAAGGGGCCTTATTAAGTCCGCCTTTGTCAGAATTGGAATAGTCTCCTCAAAAGAAACCAAAACCTTCTTATTCTTCTTCTTCTGTCTCTGGTTTGGAGCTGAAAGGCCTTTCGATTCCGAAGGTATCGAAGAAGGTGTCTGACTCTGCTCCACAGTTAGCGGAGCTGATTGTCCAGGCAAGTGGTTAGGAGCCAGTCCCCAGTCTTGGAGCCGGTGTCTCCAACCCTAAGGTCTCCAATTCTGGGCTCACCTGCTCCTTCCTTGGTCTCCTCTCAAGCTTCCAAACTATCGAATTTGGATGTGGATCGTGTGGTGATGAGATTGCTACAGAATCCGGCGCTACCAAAAATTTTTATCAGCCTCAACTCTGGCAGCTCTGGAGCCGATCAAGTCACCTACCCTGCTTTACTGTTCCTCCTCCGACTCGACCCAAGCCTTCGGAGCCGGAAGCAGCTGATCAGTTGATTGTGGAACCGTCGGCGCTGGCACCCATTTCTGGCCTATTGGCGCTGACTACCCTGATGTCCTTGGCCCCGGCTGCAGACTCTGGGAGCCGACACTTGCTCGTCGGTTCCGGGGGGGGGGTCGAACCGATGTCTCGGTTCCGACTCTTCCACTCAGGCCATTGGCGCGGGTGAGCTCGGCTCCCACCTCGGGATCGGAGCCGGCGGCTTTGGTGTGGGACAAGTCCTTGGTGTCTTCGGATCCAGGTCTTCCTCACATCAGAGCCGTGGTGCCTTTGATACTATGAGAAGGGTCTTGCTCCCCTGGACAATCACAACTTCTAAACAGACTGCTTCTTCCCGTAAAGCACCGGAATCTTCTCATTCACCACAGATCCAGCATAAGCGTAGGGACCAGGAGCCTCAGGATGCCCCCTTGGCGGAACTCTGCTCTTCTGAGACTTCCCCAGAAGATCCCACTGAGGCGGTCCCAAGGAAGAGGACATGTAAGAGGAAACATTTGAATTCCCCTCAGGAATCTTTCACATCTGACACCGATTTGTAAGAATCAGAAGGGTCCCCCTCTGAGGATATATCCTTCATGGATATCCTGGAGATCCTGCAGCAGAGGGGTGACTGGCAGCCCATCAACCCTTCCAAGGACGAATCTGTACTCCTGAAAGCTTTTGGGTCCCAACCCTCCACCTCTTGGGTGTCTCTGCCCTTCGATGAGTTGATGGATCTTTCATCTCGAAGGGTGTGGGAGCCACCAGATACCATGGAACCTGTCCCGAGAAGACCAAACAAATATATTTCTGCACCTCATGATAAGGCCTTTTTATCTAAACCTATTCCTGTTAATGCCTTGGTGGTTGCGGCAGCCACTAAGAAGGAGATGTCAGAGACCTCTACGTCTGTCAATCCTCCTAATAGAGAATCTAGAATTATGGACAGATTTGGCAAGCACATGTTCATTTCTGCGACATTTGCTTTTCGTTGGTTGAACTATCTGACTCATTTTACCAGGCTTCAAAGAGATCTCCTGAAAGAGCTTGGAAATACTCTTCAGGGTGCAGTAGCTGATACGGTAGCTGATAAGGTGGCATCTCAGCTTGCTACCCTTAATTCCATCGTCAACTCTTCCATGCATCTCGTATCTTATGCAGCTGATGGGATGAATAGGGCAGCGGGTACAGGAATAGTTCTTCGGAGACATTCCTGGATGCGCTTATGTTCTTTTGCGGAACTTTTGAAGTCATCATTTGTGAATGCCCCATTTGATGGTTCCTCACTTTTTGGACCTAAATTTAGAGACCCTCACCAGATGTGAATAAGACGGAAAGACTCTATCTGTCGTAGGAGTTTGTTTCTCCACACCTACAAGACCTTATCCCAAAGGTCAGCGGAGTGGGACAATGTGGTTCCGTAAATCCCAAGGAGCCTTTTCATACACATTAGGTGAAACCCCCTCCAGGGGCAGAGGAGGGGCCAATAATGGAAGACGTCGTCCACGCGGAAGAGGGGGTCCACAGAACCAGGGTGACAGGGATCAGTTCCTTGGGAAACCCTATCAACACTCCTGAAAGGAGGCCCGCCTGTCCACCTCTGGAGGCAGTCGGGGGACGACTATCTTTGTACCTAGGCGCCTGGCTCAAAATCACAAAAGACAACTGGGCACAAAATATAATATCCAGAGGATGTATTATTCCCTTCCATTCATGGCCAAAATCTTTAAGAAAGATCCCAGACGTTCCACCCAGTCTGCGGGGCGTAGCAACAGTAGAGATTCAAAAGTTTCTAGAAAAAAAGTCATCCAATCAGTCCCGGCAGACCAGAAAGGATCTGGAACCTACTCAAGATTCTTTTTAGTACCAAAGAAAACAGGGGACTGGGGACCGATTCTACATCACAGCAGACTCAACAGATCTGTAGAAAAGACAAAGTTTCGGATGGTCACGCTTCAGTCAGTACTCCCATTCTTGGGGAAAGACAATTGGATGTGCTCAATAGATCTCCAGGATGCGTACTACCACATAAAGATGGCCAGGCCATCCAGGGATCATCTGCGCTTTCGGCTGGAGGCCAGTCATCAGTTTCAAGTCCTGCCCTTTGGTCTCACTACAGCCCCCAGAGTGTTTACCAAATGTATGGTAGTGGTAATTGGCTAACTTGAGGCATCAAGGAATCCGGGTGTTTCCATATTTAGACGACTGGCTCCTTACCGCACCCACCAGGCATCACCTCATATAAGCAAGGGACATTACTTTAGACCTCTGCTCTCAACTGGGAATAACTAAAAAAAAAAACAGAAAAATCTGCCTTATCGCCATCGCAGCATATTGTCTTTATAGGAGCAGTCTTAGACACCGTCAACATGTCCCTAAAACTGCCTCTGGAAAGAATACTGGCCCTGCGACAACAGATCATGGACATTCTTCCAAAGCACAGAGCAACCGGCATTGGAGATTCTCAGATTACTGGGCACCATGGCAGCAGCTATTATAGCAATATCTCTAGCAAGGTCGCACATGCGCATTCTTCAGTGGCTACTATTCACACAGTGGACCTTTCAAGAATTACCTATGGATCACCTGGTTCAGATAACCAACTCATGTAAGAAGGATCTTCGATGGTGGATGACGTCTGAATCGGTAACCATGGGACGTCCCTTTATTCTCCTGACTCCAGATGCAACTGTGACCACGGATGCCTCCCTGATCGGGTGGGGGAGGGGGGCATTATAAGGGATGGGACAGCCCAAGGCATATGGCAAGAACATGAGGCTCATTTGCATATCAATGTCTTAGAGATGAGAGCGGTATTCTTAGCGTTGCAGTCCTTTCAAGACGTTCTTCCTCTGGGGACCATTGCAATCCAGACAGACATGTCAGTGGTCTGGCATATAAACAAACAAGGAGGGACTAGATCTTATCCTGTATGTGGTGAGGCCCTGAGAGTATGGCATTGGGCAGAGCCCACCCAGCGCTTTCTGATAGCAATGCACATCCTGGGGAAATCCAACGTGATAGCAGACAAACTAAGCAGAGCCATTTTGTTGCCACACGAGTGGACTCTCAAGAACGAAGTGGCAGAAATGATCTTCCACAGATGGGGCCAGCCTTGCTGCGATCTCTCTGCAACTCCCACAAATACCAAATGCATCAATTACTTTGCCCTAATCCGCCAAGTGGGGGAGTCCTCAAAGGAATGCACTCATACACGATTGTCCCCGGGTCTTCTTTATGCTTTTCCGCCTTTCCCCCTAATTCCCAAAGTTCTGCAGAAAGTCAGTGTCCTAGGAAGGACAGTTATCTAAATAGCCCCCTTTTGGCCTCGTTAGATTTGGTTCCCCTTCCTGAAGCCTCATTTTCTGGAAGAACCCTGGATCCTGGACCCAGAGCCGGATCTTCAGACCCACTTGTCAGGAGCTCTTCACCCTTCTCTACAGGCATCAAACTGACAAGCGTGGCTGCTCCAATTCCAAGAATAGCCAGGTTCCAAAATTTGTCAGCAGAAGCTCAGCATATACTACTGTCTTCCCATAAGTCCTCGACTAGGAAGCGTTATCTTAGTACATTTTATCTGGGCCCAGCAAAACAATGTTGACCCGTTCCTTGCTTCGACATCAGATATATTGGAAATTTTGACCAAGCTATTTAATGAAGGGGGCCGCAGCAGCAACTATTTGAGTTCAACTGGCTGCTATTTTGAATTTTCATGTTGGTGAACTAGGGGCAATGTCATATGTCGCACACAATGGCTAAGGCCTTTCTAAAAGGTGCTATGCATTTGAGGCCCCGTTAGATCCCCTACTACTCCATGGAATCTAAATCTTGTTCTGTCAAAGATTATCCTTCCTCCATTTGAACCAGCATATTCCTGTGAATTGAAATTTCTCTCCTGGAAAACTATTTTCCTAATGGCTATCACCTCTGCGTGCAGAGTTTCAGAATTACAGGCCCTGTCAGTAAAGTATCCATATTTGATATTCCACAAGGATAGAGTGACACTCGGAACAAACCCTTCTTTCCTACCAAAGGTGTGCTCGGAATCCAACCTTAATCAAACCATTGAATTGCCAGTTTTCTTTCCTAAGCATACTAATCGATTGCAGTATATGCTTCACAAACAATGTTCACAGACCGCTCTGTTTCTATTTAGACAGGACAAAAGAACACAGACAATCTGACCAACTGTGTCATTTTCGGATTCCAGGAAAGGTGCCACAGTTTCTAAACCTACCTTATCTATCTTAGTGGCTTTCGGACTGCATTTCCTTTGTTTATTGTTCTGCACATATTCTCTTGGAAAACAAAATTAGAGCTCATTCAACTAGAGCTGTCTCTACTTTTGCAGCTTTTTCGGCCAGGCTACCAATAGATTTTGTTTGTGCGGCAGCTGCATGGTCTAAGCCACATACCTTTATTACTCATTACATAGTAGACAAGAACTCTAGGGACAGGACTTCCTTTGATTCTGCTGTCCTTAGGCAGGTACTCCCATGAGCCATCCAAGATTGTGGTGCTGGGGACGCTACCCATCAGAAAAAATGAGGGCGAGATGGAACAACTTCACATAAAGAAGTTATGTACTTACCGTAATGTTACATGTGAGTTGTTCCTTTCGCCTTCATTCTTACAATCCACCCTCCTACCTCCAACCTGTGTCTGGAAGTCCGAAAGTTGACTCTTCTGTCTATTTGTTTTTTTCTGAGGAGTTTTTCCTTTCACCAGTAAATGGAATTATGGTTATGGTGTTGTTACTCTGTGACTATATTACTAGTTGGCAGCAAGCAAGATCTGAGGGAAGTAGAGGAGCAATATGGTATAGGGTTTTGGCCTCGAGCTGTTTGGAGACCGTGAGCTTTGCAATTTGTCCGACTCTGAGCCGACGGATCGGCTTGAACCCATCAGTAAGAATGAAGGCGAGAGGAACAACTCAAATGGAACATTATGGTAAGTACATAACTTCTTTTTAAATTTTATTTGGTGACTAAAAGCAGTATTCTCCTTTAAGAAACTCAGCATTTTTTTCACAATATCAGAAGTCTCCTGTCAGGGACTGCTACGTTGGGTCAATATTCGTCTACTGAAATAAAAATAACTTGAACGGCTAAATTTTGAACTGGAAACCATGAAATGGACATTTAGCGAACACCAACAACTTGTCAGTTTTGCCCCAGAGGCAGAGGGGAAGCCCATTTCCAAGCAAACCATTTCCAGATGGATATCGCACTGTATCCATTTCTGCTACAGATTACATGGAAAACCACCCCCTAAGTCTATTCGTACCCATTCCACTAAAACAGCCTCCACTTCCACAGCATTCCTCAGAGGAGTTCCCACCAGGGGCATCTTGGAAGCTGCCACCTGGATTTCTGTCCATACCTTTACAAAGCATTACCACCTACCTCTTTTCTCTAAGGCTAGGGCAGGATTTGCCTCTGCAGTTCTGCAGGCCATGCTGACCCATACCTAGGTCTCTTACTAATCCTACCACCCCACTCCTCAACTTTGGGAATCCTCCCACAGGTAATGACTGCAACAGTGAAACACGAAGAACATAGTACAGTTGTGTACACTTACCATAAATGTAGATGTTCCGGGTGTATTCACTGTTGCAGTCCTGGTTTCCCTCCCTCCATCCTTCCCCTTATATCCTCTTTCCTTAGGGAAACCTAAGCTTCGTATGGTGGCTTTTAGCCACCAGGACCACTTTACCATAGTTCCTGGGACTTCTGACTGGTTATGGTAAGAAAAACTGATGTAATAGCATCGGCTGCCTTGCTTTATAGCACTGACGACCTGACGTCAGTCAACAAGCGACAGCAGCCGACACAGAAAAACATTGACTCTGGTGTTCGGGCTGGCCAAGCGCTACCACAGCAGGGATAACCCACAGGTGATGACTGCAACAGTGAATACACTCAAACATCTACATTTATGGTCATTGTACACAACTGTACTTCTTGCCCTTTCCACTGATACTCAGGGTAATTCTGAAGATACAGAATGACTGTCCAAAAATCATTGTGGTGAATTCCTTTTGGCCTAAGCAACACTGGTTCTTGCCACAAGTTTCCTCGCAGACTGTACCTACTCAAAGAAGTCAAGATGAGCTTTATACACTCGATTCATAACCAACTTAAATTAACTACCTGGATGGTTCAAATTTGATTCCTTTTTGACATCTGTGCAACAGGTACTAAAGGAGGCAAGGAAACCTGCTACTAGGAAATCCTTTATTGAGAGACTGAAAAGATTTTCTATTTGGAACCTAGCCATCAGGAGTTATGCACCACTGTTTCTGAAATATTTGTGTGAGCTTACATTCTTTTTGTCCTGTTTGTTCTGTTTGAGGGCTTTCAAAAAAACCAAAAGTTATGTAAGATGTGACATAGGCGCACATGGATATGACATGAAACAACTGTATAAAAGACCAACCTGCCGAACAGTATATACGTATAACATAAAAGATGGAACTAGACATTTAACAAAAGAGCAGTTATGTATATAAAAGGCAGTAATAATAACTACATAAGAAAATGGTGCTGTCTGTTATGTCTTTCAGTCTGAATGGCCTTACAGATAAATGTAAAAAAGAAAGAGTAGTGAATTACATTAAAAGTATAGATTGCAAATAGCTGTGCTACAAGAGACACACCTGGAAAGAACTGAATGTATGAATTTGATAAAAAAAAGGTATTCAGGATGGTTATTCAGCAGAATATTTGTGGCAAAGGAAAATAGGTGTACTTGTATTAACTGCAAGAGGAGCTCCAATAGTGATAGCAGAAGAAAATAAAAGATGATAATGGAAGATGCATAGCACTAAGGGGCTACTGGCTAGGGAGGAGGATTGCAGTGGCATGCGTTTACATCCCCCTAAAACTGCATAATGGCGCTTAAGAAAATTCTGGGAGAAATAATCAGCTTTCAGCAAGGAGTATTACGTATAGGTAGAGACTGGAATTTGGTTTGCAACAGTGAAGATGTGTGGGGGGGCCTAGAAGGAAAAATATAATAAGGGAGGGTAGATTTTTGAAGAAATTTATGAAAATGTTTGGCATGGAAAATGTGAATTTACATATTACTCACACAGATACAAAAACTGGACTAGGCTAGATGGATTTTATATCTCACAGGAAAATGTGCATTTAATTGAAGGTTTGAAATGCACCCAATAACTATTTTAGATCATGCACCAATAATAACTAAAATAAAAACGCAAGGTAATGAAATAAAAATGAGACACTGGGCTTTCCTACCTACTGGTTGAAAAGAGGAATTTATGGAATGGGTTGTGGAATTGATTCATGAGCTACTAGAGACAATAGATTTATCTTCTGAAAACATAGCTAAGGACTGAGATAAAATTAAAGCGTAGTTTATAACTAGGTTGGAAATAAAAGAAAGGGAGATGTAGCTAAACAGTAACAATAATTATTTAGAGGTATTGACAAATGCTAAAGTATTGCAAAATAGGGGGAATCTGTCAGAACAAGAAAAGGAGCAACTGCAGAATGCTAAACGGAAAATAAGGGATTACCTCGATAATATGCATGAGTTTAGAAAGATTGAGGTTAAACAACTGTTTTTTGATGATAATTCTAGAGCACAAAAACTTATAGCACAACAACTCAGGCAGCAAAAAGTGGAAAGGGCAGTCACCAAGCTTAGGAAGCCTTTAACAAGGAAGATAACAAGAGACCTTGTAGAAGTATTAGAAATATTTCGGAAATTTTATGAAAACTTGTGTAAAGCAGAGAAATACGGAAATCAAGAAAAGGTACAAATGGAAATGTTCATGGAAGAACTAAATATGCCAAAGTTAGAGGTAGATGATGTTCAGTTACTATAACAGGATAGGAAGGGATGAGGTAAACATGGCTATGTATAAACAATCCACAGGAAAATCCCCAGGAATAGATGGTATTTCTGTGGAAGTTTGGAAGTTAGGATGGAAAAAACTGACAAAGATCTGGAAGGTTTTGTTTAACAGTATTTTAAAAGGAGAAGTACCAGTATCCTGGTAGGAGGAGGTAGTAATGGTAATACCTAAAGTAGGTAAAGATCTTCGGATCCAGCTTCATACAAGCCCATTTCAATACTAAACTGTGATTATGAAGCGTTTGTCTATAATTGTTAAAAGAATGGCAAAAGTGATACCAAAATTGATAGATGTGGATCAGTGTGGTTTTCTGGAGGGAAGGCAAACATTTGACAATATTAACAGAACATTGATGATCCATAGAAGGAAGCAGAAGGTAAGAAAGTACCACTTTTATTGGTGGGTCTTGATGCAGAGAAAGCATTTGACAAAGTAGATTTGGACTTCATGAGCAGGGCAATGGAAGCATTTGCTTTCCCTGATACAATCATAAGGTTGATTAAAAGAAAAAGAATATATGAGGAATTAGAGGAGTGGATTAAAGTGGGTGGAGTCCTCTGATAATTTCTGCTTGAGTAGAGGAAGCAGGCAGGGTTTTCCACTTTCCCCTTCATTGTTTGCATTATATTTAGATCCATTGACAAAGAAAATAAGGGACTCAGAAATTCAAGGGTATAATTGGTATGGTAGTCAGGAAAAGCTGGCTCTATTTGCAGATGATATTATTTTATACATGACAAAACCAGAAAGGGACATTAGTGTTGTGGAACATTTTAAGACCGTTTCATATCTTCTCGGGATGCAAAACTAATGAAGCTAAAACAAAGACAGTACCGGTAACTTATATACCCACACACGAATTGGTCCAACAATATCAGTATTTATGGGGACATGCTATAATGAAGTATTTAGGAGTGTGGACTAGAAATTACTCTGTGGTGGCAGCTAAGGATATGTGAGAAGAGACTAAACAGAAGATAATACAAAAATTGAGAAACTGGAAGTTTTGTTGTATGGATACTAAAATGCAAGCCATTAAAATGTTTTTAGTCCATTTAGTCTTATACATAGGTCAGGCATACTTTTATCAACCGGAGGAGAAGTATGTAATAATTAAAAAAGAGTTTAAGGATGTTATTTGGGAAGACAGCAAGGTTCAAGTGGGATAAGGTGACTCTACCAGTAGAACAAGGTGTGGACTAGGATTACCTAATTTGAGGTGGTATTTTAGAGCAATAAAGGTAAAGCTCTTGTAGATAGCACAAGCAGAAAACTATAAATCTGAAGTAGGAACTTCATTTGTCAGCAACCTTTGGGATACGGATCCGATCTCGGATCCGAGCCGGCAACTTCTTCCACGGCATAGATCCGAGCTCCTAGCTCCTCCCTTTACCCATAATCCCCTGCCAACCCTTACTGACCTCAGATCTAGTTTGCCACGCTTCAAGCTGGATTTCGAGCTCCTGATAGTTGGATAACTTTTGTGAGAAAAACTTTGCATTTTTTCTTCCTTTTTCTTGTGTGAGTGTGTACGAGTGTTTAGGTACCTATTTTTGACTTATTTTGTGTTTTTTTTTTTCCTCCCTGCCCTCGCTGGTTCGTAGTGTGTGTTTGTGGTGTGTGTAGGGGCCTAGTGAGTGTGTTTTCTGTATACTATGTCGGAGGCCCCTAAAGCCATCTTTTCAAAATGCACCGAGTGTGGCCATAAGCTTTCACCGGCGGATGGCCACACCCGGTGCGTTAGGTGCCTTGGGGTTGAACACCTCTCCTCGGGATGCGCGATTTGTGCAGCATTCAACCCCAGGGCACTTAAGGAATGGAGGTCGAAGCTGATTCTGGCGGGCCTTTTGCCCCCGGATTCGGCTCTGGCCTCCGGTACTTCTGTGGCCGCTACCCAGCCCTCGGTGGTAGCCACCCCTGTCTCCCTCCCTCCGGTCGGGACTCAACCTCCCACTTCAGCTCCGGAGGAGAGGGAGGCTGGGAAAGCCAAACGGAAGGAAAAGCACCATAAGCGGCGGGCCGAGGACTCCTCCTCGGCCCCGCCCACCAAACGGGCTTCTCCATCCAGAGCTTCTGGATCCACCTCCTCCTCGACTCCGGTCCCCTTGTTTCTCACCGGGACCCGGGGAGGAGGGGACCCGGTCCCCATCGAGGTCATCGAGGCGACACTCTAGGTCTGTCTCGGTGGCCTCGTCGAGGTCCACCTTCAGCATGTCGGCCACTAAGAAAGAGTTGGCTCAGGAGAGCTCCGTGGTCCACCCGCCGAGTAAGGAGTCTCGAGCGATGGACCGCCTTGGGAAGCGGGTCTTTAGTTCAGCAACCTTCTCCATGAGGGCGCTGAACTATATGGCACACGTCATCCGGATGTAGCGAGATCTTATAAAAGAATACGCTGCATCCCCCCAGAGTCCATGTCGGAAGGGGACAAGCAACTGTACTCCTCCCGAATGTCCACTCTACGTTCAGTTTCCAACACCTCTATGCGGCTCTTGTCTCACGCCACTGAAGGAGCCGCTAGAGCTGGCGGAGCCGGCCTGGTAATGAGACGCCAAGCCTGGCTCCGACATTGTGACTTCTCGGAACCCTTTAAGGCGTCATTCGCGAATGCCCCCTTTGATGGTTCTGCACTGTTTGGCAAAACCGTTCGCGACACTTTAGTCCAGAGCGAGAAAGACAGGAAGACGTTGTCTGCCATCGGAGTCCGCTTCTCTGCTCCCCAGAGGTCCTTTTCCAAGAACCAAAAGGGTCAGAAGAAGATGTGGTTCCGTAAATCGCATCAGTCCCAGTCTGCTCCAGACAACCAGTCCTCTCGTGGCAGAGGAGGACAGGGAGGACGCCGCCCAAGAGGCAGAGGGGGTCCCAGAAATTTTGGGTCCAGAGAACCCTTGTCTGAGAGGCCCACGCAGAACCCCTGAGGGGTTTCCCGGCTGCTCCACTCTGGAGGCAATAGGGGGGCGTCTTTCGAAGCACCTAGCAATGTAGGAGTCCATAACAACAGATCGCTGGGTGCTTCGCATCATATCCAGAGGTTACCAAATTCCCTTTATTGTAACCCCCAAAACCAGAAGCCTCCCCGACATACCACCCAGTCAGAGGGAGGCGACTGCTACAGAAATTCAGCAGCTTTTACAAAAAAGAGCCATCCAACCCGTCCCCCCAGATCAGTTCGGATCAGGGTTTTACTCCAGGTTCTTTCTGGTGCCAAAAAAGACGGGGGACTTGAGGTCCATACTCGACCTCTCTCTCCTGAACCTGGCAGTACCCAAAGAAAAGTTCCGAATGGTCACCCTACAATCTATTCTCCCCCTATTACGGGAGAACGACTGGATGTGCTCGATAGACCTCAAGGATGCGTACTACCACATTCTGGTGGACAGACGTTCCAGGAGGTTCCTCCGCTTCCGACTGGGAGCCAGTCACTTTCAGTTCAGGGCCCTCCCCTTCGGTCTCACCTCAGCCCCCAGGGTGTTCACCAAAGTCTTGACGGTTATAGCGGCCCACCTGAGGCTTCAGGGAATTCAGGTCTTTCCGTACCTGGATGACTGGCTCCTCATCGCCCCAACAAGGCATCTGCTCTGTTCAGGCAGGGATTATTTCCTCAGTCTTGCTCCATGCCTAGGGTTGACTGTCAACATGGCCAAATCCTCTCTGGCTCCTACACAGGTAATAGATTTCATAGGGGCGAGATTGGATTCCAGACTAATGCTTGCCTTCCTGACTCTCAATCGGCTTCAGAACCTGAGGTTGCATGTTCAGGCCATTCTCCGACTTCCTGCTCCACCGGCGGAATTGATCCTGAGAGCTCTAGGGTCCATGGCGGCAGCAATTCCTCTGCTGCCCCTAGCCCGTCTAAATATGAGGGTCCTGCAGTGGACCCTCCAGGTACAATGGTCCCTGTCTCGCAACCCCTTGTCCCATCCTTTTCCACTAAGCTGGGCTTGCAGAGGGTCACTCATGTGGTGGCTCCAGTCCCCGAGTCTCCACACGGGACGACCATTCTCGATGCCTTCCCCCGTCGCCACAGTGACCACGGACGCCTCTCGCCTGGGGTGGGGGGGGCACTATTCAGGCAGAACGGTCCAAGGCATGTGGAATGACACAGAGACCTCCTTGCATATCAATGTCCTAGAGATGAGGGTGGTGCTTTTGACGTTGCAGGCACTTCACAGCCTTCTTCCGATTGGGACGATTGCAGTACAAACGGACAACATTTCAGTGGTCTGGTACATCAACAAACAGGGGGGAACCAGGTCTTATCCTCTTTGTTGCGAGGCCATGAGAGTGTGGAAATGGGCGATATCCTCCAACCGCTTTCTCATTGCAACGCACATTCCGGGGACGGTCCAACATCCTAGCAGACAGGCTCAGTCGTTCGATTCTGACCCCGTACGAATGGTCTCTCAATCCTCTAGTAGCGAAACAAATATTTGCCCAATGGGGGCAACCCTGTTGCGATCTTTTTGCCTCTCCTTCAAATACCAAATGCAACAGTTACTTCGCTCTAATCCCTCAGGAGTCCCGAGAGACTCTCTAGTACATGCTTGGCCTCCCGGTCTCCTTTACGCTTACCCTCCTTTGCCCATGATGCTAAGACTCTTACAGAAAGCCAGTCGGCTGGGGAGCAAAATGATCTTCATTGCCCCATTCTGGCCTTGTCAAACGTGGTTCCCGTACCTGTGGTCTCATCTGATTCATCCACCCTGGATTCTGGATCCCCTTCCAGATCTCATTACTCACCCTCTGGGTCTTCCGACCCCCAACCTGGTCAACCTCAAGCTGACTGCTTGGTTGCTCCAGTTCCACTCCTGATAAGGACTCCCGGAATCTCCTCACCAGTCAAAGCCATCCTAGTAGCAGCACATAAACCTTCCACCAGAAGGGTCTATCGAAGTAAGTGGAAACGTTTCTCCATTTGGGCGGAGCACCATCACTTAGATCCTTTCACGGCGCCTCTTACGTCGGTTTTGGATTTTCTAACTACCCTTTTTCATCAAGGGGCTAGCTGCTCTACAGTCAAGGTCCAACTAGCAGCGATTTCGCATTATCATGTAGGGCATGAATCGGGCCCTCTAATTACTTCCAAGCTTTGTAAAGCTTTCCTCAAGGGTACCTTCCTCCTCAGACCCCCGGTCAGGGCGGTAGTACCCCCATGGGATTTATCCTTGGTTCTTCAGGCCTTGACAAGCCCCCCTTTCGAGCCGGCGGCTACGGTTGATCTTAAATACCTCTCTTGGAAGACTGCCTTCTTGGTGGCCATTACTTCAGCTAAAAGGGTCTCTGAGCTTCAGGCTCTGTGTGTTAAACCGCCGTACTTAGCCTTCCATCAGGATAGAGTTTACCTCAGGATCAATCCGTCCTTTCTGCCTAAGGTATCTTCGGAAGCTAATATTAATCAATCTATTAATCTTCCCGTGTTCTTTCCCAATTACCAGAACAAAGGAGAGTACAAACTGCATTCCTTGGATGTGCACAGACAATTACGCTTTTATATTCATCGAACTGCTGGTCATAGGCAATCTGACCAGTTGTTTGTCTCCTTTGCCAAAACAAGTTTAGGCAAGTCAATTTCTAAAGTTACACTGTCACGGTGGATAGCTAGTTGTATCCTCTTGGTGTATCAGAGTTCGGGAAGGCCTGCACCTCAGGGAGTCCGAGTTCATTCTACTAAGGCCGTCGCTACTTCGGCGGATTTTAAAGCTAGGGTTCCTTTAGATGATATTTGTTCCGCAGCCACTTGGGCCTCATCTCATACCTTTATCAGCCATTACAAACTGGATGTTGTCTCCAGAGGTAGGGCGTCCTTTGGCTCTGCAGTGCTCCGGAATATTCTTCCATAAACGCCACCCAGGATTCAGGTAGTTGGGGACTCTGTCCCAAAGGTTGCTGACAAATGAAGTTCCTACTTCAGATTAAGAAGTTATGTACTCACCATAACGTTCCATCTGAGTAGGTATCTTCATTTGTCTGCAACCATCCCCCCCTCCTTCCCCCTGACCTATAGGATCTGTCTTAGATAAGCCCCTCCTTGGGCACAGTAACAATGGTTATATCGGGCAAACTTGATCTGAGGTCAGTAAGGGTTGGCAGGGGATTATGGGTAAAGGGAGGAGCTAGGAGCTCGGATCTATGCTGTGGAAGAAGTTGCCGGCTCGGATCCGTATCCCAAAGGTTGCAGACAAATGAAGATACCTACTCAGATGGGACGTTATGGTGAGTACAAAACTTCTTATTCAAAGTAGAAGAGCAATGATACTGACACAGAGAGAAAGCTCAAGAAATAAGGAGATTGGGGTTTTTGATGCAGACTATTAAGGAGAACAACCAAAATGATACAGAGCATTATATTAATAAAATAGCAGGGAGTATTCTAAGAACCAAACCAGCACGAGAATGGAGAAAAGAGATTTTGCCAATAGTGTTCACTCTGGTCAGGGATACAGGTAATAGGCAAAAAGGGGCTGGAATTTATTGGAGAAAACTGGCAAATGAACCATGGTATTGGGCGCAAATAACTAGAAAGGGAAAGGTATTAGTATGGGAAGAGGCCAGGAATTTATTTGGAGTGCAGGTTTGAGGTTGCCTGCTATATCAAGGATTAATATCAGAGTATAGGCAAAGAGAAAGAAATAGGGTGCTCCTAAATGAAAGACCAGCATTGGTAGAATTTTTAATAGAATCTAGAACAGAACCTGCCGTTAAAGGAATAATTAATAAAGCATTTAAATTATTACATGTTAATTATAAGAATGAATCGGAGGAGATTGGAAAGAGATTGATAAGCAATTCACAGAGAGACAATGGGGTGATATATGTATATCTCCCAAATATGCAACAAAGTCTAGAAGATTTAGGATCTTTGCCTGGAAATCTCTACATAGGTATTTGTATACCCCAAGTAGACTCCATAGAATTTTTTCCTAAGATGGATAGCAAATGTTGGAGGTGTGACAGGCAAGAAAGAGGTAGCTGGAGACATATTTTTTGGAAGTGTGATGAGCTTGGCAGACTTTTGGGATTCCCTGCAGACCACTCTGTCGGAGATGCTGGGTGAGCGAATTGGACTGACTTAGGGAGATGATTTTTTGAGTTGTGCTACAGAATCGGAATTGCCTGCATATAGTAAAGCCTTGCTGAGTCTAATTATGGTGGCTGCCAAAAAAGCAATTATTAGAAAATGGAAATCAAAGTCTAGACCAACTTTTGGGATCTTTAGAAAAGGGAAGGAGCAAACTACATAGGAAAAAATGGGAGCTGTGGGAACAATATATGCAGAGTAGGAACAAGGTTTAATGGGCAGTATTTGAATGAGCTATATAATGCTTAACTGACAGTGACTGGTTTATAAGTGCTGCATAATGTTTACAACTACAGTTGTTTCAATGGTGTCTGTGATGTAAACTGCAACTAAAGTGATATAATTTTGTGTGTTTTTCATTTGTATAAATGTAAGATTGCCTTTGTCATATGCGTAAATTTAATAAATATGTTTGGAAAAAAACATTCCTTTTGTACTGTCTTAGTCCACTTATCAAGGTACATTTTGCAGCCATTTAAGCATGTCTGCCCATGTATCCTCCCCTTTCTTTGTTTTTGGTAAAACAGTTTCTCAAGGGAGTTTTACATCTTATGCCCCTAGAAAAGAGTTGGCCCTTCTTAGAATCTTAACTTTGTGCTGGAAAAATTCACTATGTCTCCTTTTGAACAAGCTCATCAGACGGACTTAAGGCTCATTATAAGGAAGACTGTACTACTTATTGCCATAATATCTGCAAGAAGATCATCTAAGTTGCAAGCTCTCGTGGGTGAACCCTATCTGGCCTTCCATAGAGAGAGGGTCACATTAAGAAAAGATCTCTCATTATTACCCAAAGTTGTTTCAGAGTTTACTTTGACTCAAGCCATCAATCTGCCAGTGTTCTATCCAGATCCTCAGAACTAGAAAAAAAGATTCTATATACTCCGGACATGCGTAGGCAGTTTAGGTACTGTCTTGACAGAACTTAGTCCTTTAGAAAAAAAATGATCATCTGTGTATTTTTTTATGATGGGATAAAGAAGGGACAACATATGTCAAAATAGACTATTTCAAGGTGGTTGTAATCAGCTATTGATTTTTGTTATACTGATGACAGTAAGTCAGTCTCGAGGTACAATCCACTAGAGCCTTGGCATCTACAGTGTCATATTGGAAAGGGGTGGACTGACATTCCTGAGGCAATAATTTGGTCCTCCGTGCATACTTTTAGAAAGCATTACAAATTAGATTCCTTTTCCAGGTCTAGGACTAGCTTTGATAGAACCATTCTCCGGGGGCTCCTGGATCCTTTTTCTTCCTCTTCCCAAGTTAGATAAACTTTGGTGGTCAACCCGTATAGGCAAAAGGCCACTGTAGTAGTAAGTATGGTGAACATAGTACAGTTGTGTAAGTTGCATTTACCTTAACAAAAGAAGTTCAAATTCCTTGCTGCAGTAGCAGCACCCAGCTGCCACCCCTTCTTTTGTATATAGTTAATATTCAGGATATAAAGTTGTTTTGTTGACTGTTAGAGAGTTCAGGATGAGTGATCTCTTTCCGTCTCTATGTGCAAGATATTCCTGAAGATTTCTAAACTATAACTGCCGATTTCCTACCAAAGATCTGGCCATTCAGCAGTTGGAGTGTACGTGAGGGAGGGAGCAAGAGCTTTGTGAAGCTGGCCAGTTGCTGTATCCTAGGCAGGATACAACCCATATAGACAAAAGGCTACTGCAGCAGTGAGGTATTCAAATATCTACTGTTATGGTAAGTGCAACTTGTACAACTGTACTCTTTCTGTCATAGTGTCCTTCCACTTCTGTCTGATAGAGCTATCCTTCAAGGGCCCCCGTTTTGAGAGCAGCATCAGTTTTCGTTGTCTTTCACACCAGACATCATATCAGGGTCTTTAATTAGACCTTCTCAGTGCAGTGATCTAAGCAATGTGATCCTGCTATTTAACAGGGCATGCCACTATCATTTATTGCAATGTTTTGATCCAACAAAGGTGCTTGTTGGGAGGATCCTTTCCTACTCAACTTCTTAGTTGATGTTGACAGCAGACATCTGCTGTGGAGTGGGGGTAATTTTGTTAATAGAGTCTGGTGGACATTGACATCCCAGAAGTGTCTTAAATAATAGCACCCTGGTGAAGAGAACAGTGCAGTGTTCCTTTCAAGACATTCTCCCTATTGGAGTTGTATCATTTCAGTTGGAACAGTATGGTTGTAGTCTGGTACATCTACAGGGGGTGGGGGGATCCACTCTTTTGTTTTTCTGTTTTGAATGAAAAATGTTATTTAATTTTATTGTATGTATTTATTTCTATTCTTCATCGCATAGCTTTGTTTGAATACTCATATCAAATTGGCACAGAGCAGCCCTCATGCATGGTGCACAGATAGAATCTCTCGTTACCACTCTCATTTTTGTTATAAAGTAGCTAAACTGTAAAAGCATCCCTGTCTACAGAACATACAACAAGAGGGGTCCAGTGATAGAGGTACAAAGATATCTTGCTATCTTATTGATGTTCTTGTTGCAGTACTGTTTCTTGGGTTCTTCCTGCCATGCAGAAGCCCACAATAATCCAAATTTCTAGAGTTTTTACATCATCCGTAGCTGATGGACATCTGAGGACAGACGTCCGTAAGTCAGGGTATAAGGGGGGTGTCCATCTGCACCATCTTCAGTTCTAGCCATGCAGTCCAATGCTGTACTACATTTTATCAGATGCTCGCAGTCTGTCAGTAGGCTTATTTTCACTACAGTTCTTTACAACTTGCTTTCAGATAAGTACCCCATTGGGGAAAATATTCCTCTGATTAATGTTTTAAAAGGTCAATAAGTGCTTGAAGTGTGGGAAACAGATCCCAAGTAAAGATTTTCATTCATTTTGCCTGTTTTGCTTGGGGCCACAGCGTAACGTTCCTAGTTGTTAGGATTGTGCTAGGTTTTGAGCCAAGACACTTGCGCTTAGGATCGAAGTCCTTGCGGCCCAAGTGGAGTTCCCGGACCCAGTTCCTTCTGCTTCTTCCCATTTCTCCACATTGGCTGCTAACTTGCCCAAGCACTGCAAAAACAAAAAGTTGAAGGAAAAGGATTCAGCAGTTGATTGCAATCATTCTTTGTTCAGGTTAGCCAACAACTCAGGTTAGTTTCTTATGCAGCACCCTGGTCCAATGACTACTAGGCTTGAACCATTTGGTGTGACCCCTCAGGAGGCTGCCAAGGCAGCAGGCCAGTCAATTGTAGTTTCTCCAGTGCTGTCGGTTTGCCTGAAGCCACTCTGCAGACACTTAGGCTTCTGGCATCTGAGTGTTGATCACTGAGGGGGATGGATTACCTTTTTCAGCTGTTGTGCATGAACAAACTTTGGGAATCTTGACTGAAGTCACAGTCTCCCGTGCATGTACCAAGAGGTCCTTTTCTAAATGGAGGCCTAAACCAAAAGAAACCAGTCAGCTTGCCTTATCGTAGTACCCAGTTTTCCACCACTACAACCCCAGTTGAAACTCAGGACCTTTTTAAAATAACCCAGGAATGCATGGCCTTTATGAAGTCTAGGGAGACTAACCAGACACAACTACCTACCCCTGAAGCTTTTCCCACTTAAAAAAAGGGAAGAGTGTTTCCTTTCAGGAGGAATCTGACTCCTCAGGATCTGAGAATGAGGAAGAATTGTCTTATTCTGAACACCTCCCCCCTCAATCCTTCCTTGATTCTGTCTCAGATAATACCATCCTTTAAGCCCCCAAAAGATTTATCCTTTGAGGAAACGTTAGCATAAGATGAAGAAGGCCTATAATTGAGAGAGCAAAGAATTCCATCATACCCAAACCCATAACAGGCAGCTCCTAAGTTTGGCATCTCCCAGACCACAGGCTGTTCCTCTGATTCCTGTAGTGCTAGGTGATTTCTTTGAAGACATCTCTGTGCACCCAGACTCTCTGCCACCTACCCCAAGAAAACCAGATCATGTCTGTAGAATGCTTGACACCCACAAGCTGATCCTTCAGTAGTGTCCCCTAAATCCATTCATAGTGCCAATAAGAGTACAGCTAGACACTATTTACCTAATGATAGAGAAAGTAAATTGCTAGACAGATTTGGCAAAAAGACATATAGCTGCTTCCCTTTCTGTGAGGACTCTCAATTGCCAGCTTCACATATGAAAATACCTAGAGTCCTTACAGAAACAAATCATTATTAAGCCAGGAGGCACTAGAACAGCACTGCAGATATCTAGATATTCTATAAAGTGTGGTTATGATGCATTATTTAGAGCTGCTGCTACAGGTTTTATCACTCATGCCTGGATGAAGGACACACACTGACCAAGTAAAAGCCGAACTCCTGGAGGCCACATTGGATAAAGAATTCCTTTTTAGACCCCCAGAAGAGAGAGTTTTGAGAAATTGGACAAAAATGTGAAGCAGACTGAAACTGTGTAAGAATTGTATTTGCCTCCTAAACCTACATATAATAGAAATAACTCTTCTAAGCCTTGGCATCTGCCTCCTAGGCTAGATAAGGGGATGCCTCCCCAATCAAAGAGACCAAGACATTGTAGAAGATGGCATCCTGAGCAACACCCTAGAGCTGGGGGATCCAAAGACTCTGTCCCACCAGGGAACAGCTGTGACTATGCACAGCTCCTTCCCCCAGCACCCCCCCCTCCCTAAACCCATGCCTCGCCCCCATCCCTCTAGTGAAAAGACTTTCTTCTTTCCTTCAGCATTAAAAACTCATTACTAGGGATCAGGGGTCCTAAACATCATAGAAAAGGCTGTTTCATTTAGTTCTGGGAAAGGCTTCCCTTCCTAGGAATTCCAAACCCCCAAAAGACCAAGAGGGTCTTCTTCCCACCCATCTTCCAAGAACTCCTGCAACAGGGGCCCATTCATCCAGCCCATAGCAGAGTTAGGAAGGTTCTACTCCAGGTTCTTTCTAGTCCCAAGAAAGGAAGACGCTTGGAGACCAGTCTTATACCTGTTAAATAGTTCCTACGCATTCCCAACTTCAAAATCTTAACCCTTCAGGAACTGTTACCCACAGTCTTTCTAGGAGTCTTCATAGTTGCACTAGATCTGAAGGATGCCCGTTTTCATGTCCCTATTGCACAGGAGATACCTTCATTTTGTGGTAACAGGTTTACACTACCAGTTCTGTGTTTTATTATTTGGTTTATCCACTGCTCCCAGACTTTTCACCAAATGTCTAGCACTGGTCATAGACCATTGCAGAACATTAGGGGAGCACATTTACCCTCAACTGGACAACTGCCTCATCCAGGGAAAATCTATCCTGGAACTTCATACAGCCTTGTAAGTTACCATGAATTGCTTTTAAAAGGTAGGCTTTACTCTAAACCTCAGCAAGTCCCAATTTCAGCATCGGACAAGAATCCTCTTTATGGGTGCATTGATAGATTTAGTATAACAAAAGGCCTTCCTACCCCAAGGCAAGGTTTCTTTTCTGACAAGCTATTTGCACAGCCTGATGCCAAAGCAGACACTATCTGCAGGGAATATCTGAGGGCTTTGGAATACATGCCATCCGGCATTCTAACGACCCTCCTTGCAAATCTGCACATGAGGAAACTCCAGTCGTTCCTAAAAGTACATGAACAACACACTCAAGACTTGTAAACCATGGTACATTTTCTCCCTGCTTAAAAAGGAGCTTCTTTGTTGAAAAGACACCATCATGCAGAATCCAGAGGCAAACATCTGTCTAGCAGAGACAGCCAATGCCATCACCACAGACAGTTTAGAGAGAGCCTGGGGAGCACACTTAGAACTCTTGAAAGTGCAGGGTACCTGGACCCCCAAAGCAAAGAAAACTTCACATAAACCAGAAGGAGTTTCTGGTAGTGTTTCTAGCAGTGACAGTCTTTCAGTGCAACCTTTCCTCAGAAACACTGCAGATTTCTGTAGACAGCACCACATTCATGTGGTACATAAACAAGCAAGGGGGAACTCATTCTTACCATCTGTGCAGTCTTGCAATAAAAATTTGATCCTTGGCACAAGAATTTCAGCTGACACAGCATTCTACATCCCGGTCCAGAATAACATCATAGCAGATTCTTTAAGCAGGGACCTTCTGAACCCAAATGAATGAATGCTGAAGAGAGGAAGCTCTTCGGGACCTCTCCCAGTACCCCAGCATACATCACTTTGCCTGTCATCAGAACAAACAAACTACAAAGGTTCTGTTCAAGATCCCAATATACAGGGACATGGAGGATGGGCACCTTATCCTTCAAATGGACAGACATATTCTCATGCCTTTATTCCATTACCTCTGATCCCCAGTGTACTGATAAAAGTAAGATCAGACAAGCTGAGCATCATAATTATCCCCCCTTCTGTGCAAGGCAACACTGTTTCTCCGTCCTGTTAACTGTAAAGAGAGTTGGTACATTCTTCCACTTATGATAGATCTACTCACCCAGCTAAATGAGTACATCGTATATCCTAACCTGCCCACACTCAAACTAAAAGTAAGGAGGATTGGATTCTGACCCTGAAAAATGTAAACTGCTCAGTCGAAGTGCTATCTATTCTGAGAGAGTCAAGAAAATCTTCTACCAGAAAATCATACTTGATGCTTATCCAAGTTACAAAAAGTATTGTACCTCCCCATGCAGAAATAAATCTGGTGTTGGAATATCTTTCTGGGTTATGTCACCAGGGTATTTCTTATTCTAGTGTCAAGGTGCACGCTTCCGCCGTCTCCTCCTGCCTCCTCCGCAATTTATTCTTACATCCACTTAAAACACTTCCTTAAAGGGGTTATGTATCTAAGACCTCACAGGAGAAACCCAGTCCCTTATTTGGCCTTAAACTGTGTTAAAGAAAAACTAACCTTGCCATCTTTTTAGCCAGCAGTTTCTGCTTCTTTAAAGATGCTCACATGGAAGACCACCCTGCTGATGGCTGTCACCTCTGCCAAGTGTGCAAAAAAACTTTTATTGTTTTCCACAGAGACATGGTAACCCTTAGAACTAACTCCTCCTTTATGCTCAAGGTAGTGTCAGAGTTCCCCTTGAATCAAGCTGTTCACTTGCCAGTGTTCTTATCAGACTGGCAAAATAAAGCTGAAACAAATCATGCATTTCATGGATATGCACCAACAGATCGGGTGTTATCTGAACAGAACAAAGTTCCCAAATAGGGAACATTTGCTGGTGGCTTTTGTGGAAGTGAAGGTTGACCTGTCTCCAGACAGACTGTTTCAAAATGAGTAGACAGTTATATTACATTCTGTTATACCCATCATAGTAAGCCAGTACCGGCCCATGTCAGGGCACACTGCATGAGACACAGGGCAGCCACCACTTAAAGGTCTTCTTAAAGGTGTCTGTACCCAGGCCATTTTAGAAGGTGCCATGTGGACCTCTGTCCACACCTTTACGAAACGCTGCCATTTAGGCAATGCCTCCAGGGCTAGGGCAGGGTTTGTTTTTACTGTCCTACAGAAGCTGCTGCCCTTGGGCCACCAGACAGCCTACCACCAACCTGTAACTTTGGGTGCCCTCCCAAGAATCAGTACTGCAGCATTAACTATGAAGGACATAGTACAGTTGTGTTACAGTTCTATAGTTGTAGTTGTTTGAGTAGATCAGTGTTGCAAAACAAATGCCCACTTGCCTACACCTCTGTTTGCTGGCTTACCCCCCATTCCTGGGAATTTTTTGACCAGGTATCTGTCATTTATCATCATCCCTTTCCTGTACTTGTAGTCCATGGTTAAAAATCTTTTTCTCTGTCTAAAACTTTGACAGCTACAAAGGTTGTGTTGTCCTTCAGCATCAGACTGTGTAATACAGCACAGAAAGACCTGAATATGACACCAATGGACTCCTCTCCTATATCCTGACATTGGTCCTCAAATGTCTGTTGGATAGTAAGATTTAAAGACTGTGGAAAAGTCAGGCCAGTCTTTGGCTTCTGCTTGGCAATATAACCCCAGAATCAGTACTTCAATAGTGGTCTACTCTAACATTTATAATTATGTTAAGTGTAACATGACTGTACTACCTTGATCATCTTTTTACAGACACATTCAGTGCCAACCTGTATAAAAAGGCACATTAACCAGTTCCTACTCCATGAATGTCTTGGTCACTTGATTCCATAATTCCCAATCTGAAGTAGTTTACTTCATTTGGTCTTCAACCTGTGGGTACCGGATCAGTATCGGATCCGAGCCGGCAAATTCACTAGCATCTGCTCCGAGCTCCTCCCCTTACCTATAATACATATCCACTACCTTCCAACCCCCAGATCAAATTTGCCACGGCTTGCCTGAAGCATCGTAATCTCCTGAGCTCTGAGTTAGTGAGTGGGTTTTTGCTTATTAAGCAGCTTTTTTCTTAAATTTTTGAGTGTTAGGTGTTTAGTGTAGGTTCCCTCTCCTCCTCCCCTTGCTGGTGCATCATGTATTAGAAATTCTCTTAGTAGTTTGTGTTTGTTACAGTGTATTGCTTCCCCTCCTCCCTCAGTGTTCTGTGCGCTTTGAGTGTGTGTGGTGAGTGGGTCTGAGTGGGGAATAGGTTTTTTTTTCTCCTTTTTCCTTCTCTTGTGTGATTTTTTTCTTGTGTAGTGACATGGCTGACCCCAAGCCTGTTTTTAAAAGGTGCACTGAGTGTGGCCATAAGCTGTCTCCTTTGATGGCCACACTCTGTGTTATGTGTTTGGGCATTGCCCATTTGACCTCCGACTGTACTGTTTGCACGGGTTTTAACCCACAGGCCCTTAAGGACAGGAAGGCTAAGTTGGCCCTAAAAGGCCTTCTACACACTTCTAAGGCAGGCGGCTGCCTCGTCCACTGCTTCGGTCACAGTGGTTGCTGTGGCTGCCTCTCCTTCCTCTCTTGCCCTTGCTTCTCCTCCCTCCCAGGCTGGGACTCAACCTCCTGTTTCTAAGCCTGTGGAAGTGGAGCGCAGAAGGGGGCAGAGAGAAGGAGAGAGAGCACAAATCTGACAAGTACAAAGCAGAGAAACTCGAGAGGTCTCTGGACCTTCCTTCTACTCCCGCCAAAATTCAGGCTAGGATCCTTGATTCACCTCTGGTCCGATCTCTGAGATTTTCTCCAGAGCTGGAGGAGACACGTCCTCCATCTAGGGCCTCAGTTCCTCAACCTGCCAGGTCAGAGTCTGTGGCCTCATTGAGATCCGTGCGTAGCTTATCGGAAGTTGACATGGATAAAATGTAGTGAAGGTTTGTTCGTACTCAGATCCAGATGGGGATTTTTCCAGCCCCCTTTCTCTCTGGAGGGGAGCGCTCGTTTCCTTTTTTGACACCAATTTCTCCTTCTCCGATCTGTCCACCGGGTTCAGAATATTCAGATCCGAGGATGACATTCTGACAGTACCTGTCTCCTCGATGCCTGCAGCTGCCTGGAGTATGTCGGATCCGACTGGCTGTTGGAGCTGGAGGTTGGGTGTCAGATCTGAGGGAGCGGAACTTTTTTCGTCGGCTCCGGCATTGTCGGGCCAAAATGTTCATCGTGCATACAGCTGCAGTCATAACAGATGGGTTCTCCTGCCGTCAGGCGGGTCCTTGGTCGGCCGAATTCCAAAGTCTAGGTCCGGCGTCGGTTGTCATCGCTTCTTCCCTGACGTCAGAGCGACAGGGGTATAAAGGAACCAGCTGACGCCATTTTCTTCAGTCTTTCTTTCCGCGCGGTGCCCGAAGCAGAAGCAGTTCGCAAGTGCCGGTCGGCCAGCTCCTGAGATTACGAAAATTTGGAAACCGAAGTCTTCTTAAAAGCTAAGTACCCCATTGGGGAAACTCTTCTTGCCTCAGACCGATGTCAGACAAAGTTAATAATTGTATTTCATGTGGGAAGCAAATACCGCATAAGGATTTCCATTCCCTCTGTATTCCTTGTTTAGGCCCAGACCACGACGTCTCGGTCTGTCGCTTTTGTGCTACATTCAACAAACGCACTATTAAGCGTCGGGCGGAGTTCGCCCAGCATTATTTTGGGAAAGCATTTAACTATACTATGTCGTCGGATTCTCTGACTCCGGTTTTGTCTAAAAAATGCAAAGACAAGGACCGACTCTCGAGGTCCGCGGCCTCTACCGACACCACGCCAAAGCCGACTAAACGTGGTCCGGTTCTCAGCGAGGCGCCTACGCAGCCCCTGATTACCGACGACACATCTTTGACGGTGTCTCCTGTACCCGAGGTCGCAGGCTCCTCGGCCCACACCCCGACTACAGATACCGAAGCCGCTCTTGGCGTTGAAACACAGAATGTGGACAGGTCCACCTCCACTCAAGGTGTCTTCAGACCTTCCTCTTCTTTCTCCATCAAGACTTTCACGAAGTCTAAAGCAACCATGCACTCTAAGAGACCAGCTACACAGGGCCCATCTCCAGGCCCCATGCCTAAGAAACAGATGCTTAAAATGGCTGAGGATTTAATTACTCTAATTAGAGGTTCTCAGCCCCCACCGGACAAAAGGCCCAGAGTAGAGGAAGATTCCCCCTCCTCTGAACAGGGCTCCATTATTTCAGAACACTCTGATGATCAGGAACAGTCTTATTCCCCTTTTGAAGACTCTGATGCGGAGGAGTCCATCCCTTCTGTATCCCCCCCTGAGGATTACTCATTTGGGGAAACTTTGCATACCTTAAGGGAACACTTCCACTGGGAAGGCCAGGATTATACAGATTCCAAGAAAAGGCTCAGGGAATTTCTCTTGTTACCCCAGCACAGGCCTCTGGCTATACCTCCTGTCTTGGACATCCTAGATGATGTTTACTCGGAGGCCTGCCTTAACCCGGACTCTCTACCTCCAGCTCCAGTTAAGCCTGACAGGTACTACAGGGTTCCTGACTCGCACCAATTTCTATACAAAAGCCATGCTGCTGACCTAGAAACCATCTCACAGGGCCCCAAGGGAGTTAAGGCCTCCATTGCCAAAAATCCATTGCCTTCCGAGAGAGATTCCAGATCCCTAGAAAGGTGGGGAAAAAAGGTATATACCTCGGCTACCTTATCCATGAGGGCCTTAAACTGTCAGTTTCATATGCTAAAATACCAACAGTTTTTGTTATCACAATTGAAAAGTAAAATGTCTCAACCTGAACAACCAGACTTGAAGGAGTTGCAGGACTTGATGCATAGTGCAGAACAAGTGGGTAAGCATACCTTACAATGTGGTGTTGATGCTCTAGAGGCCTCATGTAGAGCTGCTGTTACAGGCTCAGTCATACGTAGGCATGCCTGGCTCAAGGAACAAGCCTTGCCTGATCATGTCAAAGCTAAATTACTAGACGCCCCTCTTGAGAAGGATGTACTATTTGGTGCTAATGCTGAGGAAGTATTACGGAAAATGGAGGAAAAGGCAAAATCAATGCAAACTGTGAAAGAATTTCTACAGGTTCAACCCCCTCGTTTTAGTAGAAATTGGCCTTCCAAAAAACTGGTCCTTTCCTGCCACAGACAGACCCCAAAGAGGCAGATACAGGCGCCCGAGGGGCAGAGGAGGCTACAAATTCCATTTTCACACCCTTCCAAAAATAAGAGGCATGCCAAACCTGCCACACAATCAAAGGGCAGAGGCACAAAGGCAAATTTCAGATCTCATAAACATGAAAGCTATTCAAGAGGTACCTACACACGAACAAGGTCAAGGTTTTTATTCCAGGCTATTTCTGGTGCCAAGGAAGGGAAAAGATTGGAGACCTATTTTGGATCTATCCATCCTAAACACATTTCTACTCGTACCAAAATTCAAGATGCTCACTCTACAGCAACTTCTTCCCATGCTGGGCAAGGAGTCTTGGCTGGTAACATTGGACCTCAAGGAGGCATACCTGCATGTCCCAATCAGACAAAATTGCAGAAGGTACCTCAGATTTCTTGCAGGTTCAACCCATTATCAATTCTCTGCATTGCCCTTTGGCTTATCTACTGCGCCTAGAGTATTCACGAAATGCCTGGCATCAGTAATTGCGTACTGCAGACTTCAAGGGATACAAATATGCCCCTATTTGGACGACTGCCTGATCCAAGCGGACAGCAAGCACATTCTTCTGAAACATCTGGCTTGTGTAATAATGTTATTGAACTCTCTGGGATACACAGTCAACAAAAAGAAATCAAGGCTAATACCCTCTCGGAAGATAATTTTCCTGGGTGCCAATTTGGACACAAACACCCAGATGGCCTACCTCATGCAAGAGAAGCAGGGGCAACTAATTCAATACTTAAGAACACTAGCAAATTGCACCAGGCTGACTGCAAGGAAAATCCTGCAGGCTCTGGGATTCATGGCATCTTGCATCTTACTAATCCCATGTGCAAAGCTGCATATGAGAAAACTACAATGGTACCTGAAAAACATATGGTCTCAACACAGCCACAGTTTGGAAACAATAATACCACTAATTCCATGTCTGCAAAAGGAATTTCTGTGGTGGGCTCAAGCATGTCAAACAAACATAGGTCTTCCATTCAGCAAGCCTCAAGCAAATCAAGTCATCACTACAGACGCCTCGGACTACGCCTGGGGGGCGCACATGACAGACCGGTGCATTCAGGGCAAAAGGTCCCAAAAAGAAAAGCACCTTCACATCAATCAAAAAGAAATGCTAGCAGTAATAAATGCTATCATAGCTTTCAAGGACCTTCTACAACCAGGTCAACTATTGATAAGAACAGACAACACCACAGTTATGTGGTACATAAACAAACAGGGAGGAACACATTCTTTCCCCCTATGCAGACTGGCCATGTCACTTTGGAACATGGCCATGGACTTACAAATGGAACTACAAGCACAGTACTTGCCAGGCAAGGAAAACACGCTGGCAGACAACCTAAGCAGGAATATGACAGATCCACACGAATGGAAATTGCATCCAAAAGTTTTTACACAAATAATCCAGGAATGGGGAAGGCTAGACATAGATCTCTTTGCCTCCCACAAGAATCATCAATTGACAAAATTCTGCTCAAGGATCTTCCATCCAAAGGTCTGGAGAGTGGACGCTCTTTCCTTCAGTTGGACATCAATGACAGTTTATGCCTTCCCTCCTCTTCCTCTGCTGCCCAAAGTTCTATTAAAGACCAAAGCAGACAGACCAAAGATGATCCTCATTGTTCCGGACTGGCCAAGACAACACTGGTACCCACGCCTGAGGAGCCTGACGCATACCCCACCATGGACCCTGCCGCTAATGCCTTCTTCTTCTGACTCGGCACAGTTTCAAAACTCTTCACAGCCAGCTAAAAACACTCAATCTAGCCGCATGGAAGATTCCTTAGCATCACAACAGGCCCTACTCTCCAAGGAGGTGCAGGATGTCATTTTGGAGGCCAGAAGGCCATCAACTAGAAAAGCTTACTCCGCAAAATGGAAACGTTTTTGTGTCTGGAATGAGAAAAAGGGCCAAGATCCTGGAAAACTGAATTTACCTCAAATACTACAATATTTGGCCGAACTGCTAAGCAGTGGACTTTCTTTCTCCTCCATCAAAATCCATGCATCAGCCATTTCTTCAGAATACAACACTGATCCACCTTTATTCTCCCACCCTCTCCTAAGGCAGTTCCTCAGAGGGGCTAAGAATTTAAGGCCTCCAAGAAAACAACCATTACCTGCTTGGGATCTTAATTTCATTCTGGAAAAACTGACCTTGCCTCCCTTTGAGCCAGCTGCCTCATCAGATTTGCAATATTTGTCCTGGAAAACAGCTTTCCTTTTGGCTATCACCTCAGCTTGTAGAGTTTCAGAACTACAGGCTCTCATGGCCATCCAACCTTTTATCATCTTCCATCAGGACAGAGTTTCCTTACGAACCAACCCGTCCTTTATGCCTAAAGTGGTATCCAGGGTAGCTTTAAATCAGGCCATACACGTACCTACTTTTTATCCTAATCCTCAAAACAAAGGGGAGAGAATACTACATTCCTTGGACATCCACAGACAACTGCGTTTTTATCTGGACAGAACAAAGCCTTTCAGAAAATCAGAACAGCTCTTTGTGGCCTATGCGGTAGGAGCTCAAGGGAAGCCAATTTCCAAACAGACAGTGTCAAAATGGATAGCCCACTGCATACGCTTTTGCTATTCCTTTCATGGCAAAACTGTTCCTACAGGCATTAGAACTCATTCCACCAGGGCCACAGCCACCTCTGCAGCATTCCTCAGAGGAGTTCCTACCAAGGATATTTTGGAAGCAGCCACTTGGAGTTCTGTGCATACCTTCTCCAAGCACTACAACCTACCATTATACTCCAAATCTAGAGCAGGCTTTGCCACTGCAGTCTTGCAGGGCATTTTGGCTCCTCCTAGTTCCACCTAGTGCCTACCACCCCTTTCTTAGCTTTGGGATTCTACCCATCTGTTATGACTGCAGCTGTATGCACGATGAACATAGTACAGTTTTGTACCTACCATAAATGTAGATGTTCGAGTGCTAATACAGCTGCAGTCCAGGTTTCCCTCCCTCCTTCCCCTCTTGGGACAGGCCTATAGGCTAACGCATCCTCTTACAACCTGATTGGGGTGTTCTTTTATGATGTATTTGCTTGCAACTACTGTATTTGGATTATATTGCACTGCATTATCACACAAATTTATGTATTGCCTTCCTTCTGGGGGCACCTGACATCTGGGGCAAGAAAAACTGAAGAAAATGGCGTCGGCTGGTTCCTTTATACCCCTGTCACTCTGACGTCAGGGAAGAAGCGACGACAACCGACGCCGGACCTAGACTTTGGAATTCGGCCGACCGAGGACCCACCTGACGGCAGGAGAACCCATCTGTTATGACTGCAGCTGTATTAGCACTCGCACATCTACATTTATGGTAGGTACAAAACTGTACTTTCCCTGCCTCGGAGCTCCATCCACTTTGGGACCGGCTTCGATTCTCACGTCAGATCCGGGGAGAGCGGCTTCCTTAATATAGTATCCCAGGAGGCTTACTCTCACTCAGTGTTCGACGTGGTAGAACGGGTTCTCTCCACGGGGTCAAGACCCTTGAATGTTTCCTCGGATTCCGCCCCAGCTCCCTCGGCTCTGTGTACGAATCCCATCATTTTGCCAGAGGGACAGCCAGTGCTCGAGGAGCCCCAGGCAGTTCCCCCTGAGGAACAAGTGGCTTGTGAGTCCACCCCCTGAGAGCCCCACTGGAGATGTACCTCACAAGCATATGTGTAAGAGGAGGCACCTGGACTCCCCCGAGTCCCTCACTGAGGACACGAATTTGGTTGATGGGGAAGGTTCCCCCAGGTCACCTCCCGAGGATGTCTCCTTTGGAGACATCATTAAAATCCTGTGCCAGTGGGGAGGTTGGTCAGCCCCCAAACCTTCTGATGAGTCAGTGTTCCTGGAGGCTTTCGGCATGGGCCCATCTACTTCCTGGGTGTCCCCTCCTGCAGATCCCCTGGTGAATCTGGTCACCTCGTGGACCTGGAAGGAGCCGGACACCATGGAACCAATTCCTAAACGTCTGGATAAGATCTTGAGTCCACCATCAGATAGACCAGCATGGAACAAAGGCTCCCCTGTAGACACTATGGTGCTAGTAGCAGCCACAAAAAATGAACTGGTCCAAGAGAGTTCCTCGGTTCATCCCCCTGACCGAGAGTCTCGGATGATGGACCACTTAGGAAAGTGGGTTTATGCATCAGCAACCTTCTCCATCAGGGCGCTGAACTACCTGGCCCATGTCACGAGGCTCTGGGGTGACCTGGTCAGGGAACTGGCTGAGTCTACCCCAAGTCCATGTCACAGGAGGACAGAGACATTCTCCACGAGGATGGCCACTTTAAAAGCAGTCTCCAATACGTCCATGCGACTCTTCTCGCATGCTACCGAAGGAGCAGTTAGGGCGGCTGGGTCCGGCATGTCCATGAGGTGCAATGCCTGGCTCACACTGTCAGTTTTCGGAACCTTTCAAGGCTTCTCTTGCCAATGCCCCTTATGACAGGTTTTTTTTGGTAAGACCATCAAAGAGACTTTAGTCTAGAGTGAGAAGGACGGGAAGACACTATCTGACATCTGGATCCGCTTCTCAAACCCTCAAAGATCCTTTTCCCGGAATCAGAGAGGGCAAAAGAAGATGTGGTTCTGGAAGTCACAGTATTCCCAGGACAATCAGGGCTCTTCTTCCCCCAGAGGCAGAGTGGGACAGGATAGATGCTGGCCCAGAGGCAGAGGGGGTTCGAGGAATTTTGGGTCTCGAGAACCTTTCTCGGACAGGCCCGGACAGCAACCCTGAGGGATTACCCGACTGCTCTACTCTGGAGGTAGTCGGGGTCGATTGTCATTGCACCTGGCAGTGTGGGAGTCCGTAACATCATAACACTGGGTGCTTCAGATCATATCTAGAGGATATTCTGTTCTCTTTGTGGTTCCCCCCAAACCTACCAAACACCTCCCGGATGTACCACCCACGCAAAGGGAGGCAGCAGCACTGGAAATCTCCAAGCTGCTAGAGAAACGAAACATCAAACCCGTCCCCCCAGATCAGTCTGGATCGGGTATCTACTTCAGGTTCTTTTTGATGCCAAAGAAAACGGGGTGGGGACTTAAGGCATGTTCTAGACATATCTACTGTGAACCTGTCAGTTGCCAAAGAAAAGTTCCAGATGGTCACATTACAGTCCATCATGCCGTACCTGCAAGAGAGCGACTGGATGTGCTCGTTAGACCTCCAGGATGCCTACTATCACATAAAGATGCACAGAAGCTCCAGGAGGTTCCTCCGCTTCCGGTAGGAGTCGATCATTACCAATTTTGAACCCTACCCTTTGGTCTCACCACAGCCCCCAGGGTTTTCACTAAAGTGATGGCGGTACTAGCAGCTCACCTGAGGCTTCAGGTGATTCAGGTCTATCCGTGCCTGGACGATTGGTTCCTCACTATTTCCACCAAGCGTCTACTTTCTCAAACCAGGGATTATTTCTTAAAGCTTGCTGTTCAATTGGGGATTGCTACACTTAAAGAAATCCCAATCCGTCAGAGCTACACGCTCCAGGGATCTAAACCTTGTCATCACAATAAACAAAACATGCTGGAGGGATAGGTTCCTGACCCAGAGACTCCCCAGACTCTGGAATAGATTGCCCATACATATCAAGCAGAGTGCCTCTTTGGACCTCTTCAAAAGGAACCTTGACGACTGGATGGGAGAAAGGAAATTCACCCCAGGGATCACGTCAGTCGCCCTGCTAGACAGGGGTCCAGGAAAGTAAATAATGTGGGAAGAAATAGCCAGGGAATTGTTATGGCTAGGCTTGTATAGGCCCTAGGGCTGATAGCCTAGTACCAACCTATGAACCTATGAATGCATCCAAATCACTTTTAAATCCTGTCCCAGTGAGGGACTACATTGGGGCAAGGATAGACACACTAGAGTGCAAACTCATCCTGACCACGGAGAGAGTGGGAAACCTGAGGATGCATGTCTCCCTGATCTACCGTTCTCATCTTCCCTCGGCGGAATCAGTGCTGAGGGCCTTAGGTTCAGTGGCAGCAACCGTTATGCTTCTTCCATGTGCCCATCTACACACGAGTACTACAGTGGACACTAGTGGTACAATGGTCCCTGTTGGATCTTCCATTGTCGTATCCGCTACACCTCAGTTAAGTCTGCAGGTCATCCCTTCTGTGGTGGATGTGCTCTCCAGAAATCTTGGAGGGACGACCTTTTGTTCCAGCCCCTGTCCAAGCCACAGTGACCACGGATGCCTCCCAACTTGGGTGGGGGGCATTGTTTGGGCAGGATGGTCCAATGCCTATGGTCCCCTGTCGAGACCAGTTTGCACATAAATGTTCTGGAGGTGAGGGCGGTCCTTTTGGCATTGCAGGCCATTCATGCCTTTCTTCCTCTGGGAACCATTGCAATTCAATCAGACAACATGTCAGTGGTCTGGTACGTCAACAAACAGGGAGGGACCAGATCTTATCCCCTTTGTCGCGAGGCCATGAGTGTGTGGGAATAGGTGATCTCCACCGGTCGCTTTCTCATAGCAGTGCACATTCTGGGACGGTCCAAAATTCTAGTGGTTAGGTTAAGTCAGACTATTCTGATGCCTTACGAGTGGACTCTGAATCATTCAGTAGCGGAGCAGATCTTTCTGGAGTGGGGTCAGCCTTACTGTGATCTCTTTACATCTCTTTCCAACGCAAAGTGCAGCAAGATGTAATGTGATCCTATCTCGCCTACATTCTCTACAGATGGGTTCGGAGCCGATCCTCGGCTCCGACTCGGCCGCTATACAATAGAACGCAGTCTCTTATTGGCTGAGTTACCTCATATCCCAGGATGCACCACTACCACTTTCCCAGATCTCGTTTGCCGCTTTTCAGCATAGACGTGGTCTCGGACTTGGCTGAGCTAAGTATCTTTAGTCAGAAATTTTTCTGTCTGAATTTTGGTCAAAACTTACCCAAAAGCTGTTTTAACAGCTATTGTTGTTGTGTGATTGGTTTTTGATATTTTTCTTGTGGTAAATTGTGTTTTTTTGTGGTAATTAACGGTCCCGTTTAAGTTAGAGGGGCCTAGCCCTACCCTAGGCGTTTAAGTTAGAGTCTAGGTTGTCTTGTACTAACTTTCTTTTTTTTGGTAGTCGGTGTTTATTGTTTATATAACCATGTCTAAAGAGCATAGACCATCAGGTTTTAAAAAGTGTGTTAAATGTAATTATAAAATGTCTATAACAGATGACCATTCTTTGTGTCTATTGTTTGGGCCTGAAGCATCTTCAGGAGTCCTGCAGCGTTTGCCACGCTTTTTCCTCTCGCGTCCTCCAAGAGAGGAAAAATAAGTTGATCTTAAAAGGGCTTATTACCCCTTCCTTTGAGGAAGCCCTATCTTCCTCTTCTTCACCTTCGAGGAAGAAAAAATCTTCGGCTCCGACCAGCCCGTCGGATCCGGCAGCAAAAAAGTCTCGGCAGGCTTCTCCGTCGGCTCCACGGACTTCGGAGCCGAGGGCGGAACGGTCTGCCTCGATGTCTCCAGCCTCGACTCCTCTGGTTTCTGAGTCGAGAGCTCGGGCATCGAGAGGCGTGTCACCTTCATCGGCTCCACTTCCTTCGGAACCGATGGGGGTTACCGCCAGACTCTTCCTTCTGTGCAGTCCACATCGGCTCAGGGAAATTGCAGTTGTAGTGGAGTCTCCTCGCCGATACTCGAACCATTACGGAGCCGGTCCCCAGTCTTGAGCCGGCGGGAAGTCGACTCGACCCGGTCGGTCTCTTCTCGGTCCTCGAGGATGTCCGATTCGGACTTAGACAGGGTGCTTCAAAGGCTTTTTCGGTCTCCAGTCTTTACAAAGTTGA